>NW_028324175.1:4527474-4678390 GCF_054372755.1 Phalangium opilio
TACCTCTTTCAGTAGATGATTGATTGATATTTCAGTTTCATTGAGTTTAAAAAAAATTGATTCCACCATTGGTTAATTTACAATATTGACCAATCGACAATCACAAATTTTAATAACTAAATTACAAAAACCGGTTCAAAACTTTATTAGTTTTGAAACAATTAAATTCTAATATTAAACATATGTACTAGTTAATTCCTCGTTGGTAATTAATTTATTGCCTTAGTGAAATTAACGCTGAATTTTATATACACAAAATAAATAATAACTTAGCTTCTAAAATTCAAATGTAAAAATGTGTGCATTATTTCCCAATTAATAAAAGATATCCACCTATTTTTCATTCAAATTAATTTCCCACTTAATATTATTTAGGCCTAATAAGCTTAAACTATCAAATTAAGAGGTTTCTTAATTTTACAAAATTATTACAATCTAACATGCAAAAACCCAAGGCTTAAAAACATTTTACTTTTATATTAAAAGCTGCAAAAGAATTGACCAATAAACAGTAAGTAAAATTACGTAATGAAAGAGGAAGTGACGTACATTTGGTTTGGATAAAGGTTTGGCGGGAGATCCAAATGTCGATTTGGATTTGGGTTAGAGAATACGGTTTTAAGCGCCCTATCCAAATGGAGCCGATCCAAACGTTTAGATTTGGATCATCGTCCAAATGATTTAGATTTTTAGAGAATAGGCTCCCTGATGTCTTAAATATGAAACTGGTCCCGGAACCAGTGACCCTTCCCCTATTTAATTCTACAGGGCCGGTAGGCCCTTGTAGATATGACTTGACACCCTTTTGTAAGGTTAAAGCAAAATTCACATGCTTTTACTAAATTTCCTATGGAGATTAACATGGGGTTTTTCGTGATTTACCCCCACCGCGCACAGAAAAACTACAGCGAAGTTACTTTTCGGAATACTCTTGAATTAACAATTAAGTATTCAAGGTGTGCTATCGGCTAGTTTAATTTAAATCAATTAACTCTAAGTATGTTAATTTTAGTTAATTCTGAAAGTACGTCAAAAATTACTTTTGGGTCAGACTATCTAGCAGTAGACGCTGACAAATTACTTTGGTATTTCATCCGAGCTTGAGCACCTTTATATATATTTTTTAATTAACTGTAGCACCCTTAATAAGAAATACGTCGTTATCAGGTCGAATTTTCGTCTAGAAAAGTAATTCAGGTAAATAATTGCAGTTAACAGAGGTTTTTATATCATTTAAAGTAAGTTTTTGGAACGTTCTTTACGGCCAAGGCTTAATTTGTATTTTAGTTTGTCAATGTAATATAGTCTTTATAGTGTCTTTCCCAGGGCCGGAAATAAGAAAATTTTCTTATAGGACATGTGTCCACTGACCCCCTGCTTGACTGGAAAATTTATAGGACATTGTCCACTGGAGTGTGTAAAAATTGTATCGCACCTCCATAGTCAAGCTATCAAAACTTCGGGAAATTCATTGGTCAAACTGTCCAGTGACCCCCTTAGTTTTTTACAAAATTATGGGACATTTTAAAATTTTATTGGACAATGTCCAGTGTCCTGTGCTTATTTCCGGCCCTGGTCTTTCCCCTTTAAAGATAAAAAAGCTAATTTCCAGCTCTGTATTATAAAAATACGCAGTCTGCTTCGTTTTCTGCTACCAACAAATATAGCAGGTATACAGGGTTTCATTATTTGTTAATCTCACTAAAATGCTACTAATTGTGAAGATGTGTGATATATTTCCTTAAACTAAACCAATGTAGAGGAATTTCCATGTTTACATCAGCACAGATTCTCTCAACGTAACCACGTTGGAAACGATTCGTTAAAACAATTTTTTTCCTGGTGAAACAGTCCGTATATGATATTACGTTTTATAAATTATTTGTTACCAAGAGTGGATTGTTTAATTTAGAAATATAAGTAACAGTGGTGCTGGTTAATCCAGGAGAACATTGTCTTTACGTTTAGTCAAATAAATTCCATGTGCAGATTTTTTCAACGTAAACAGAGGGTTGCGTTCGCTATTTCCACAGTCCTTATTGCCGTTTGTTTATATGTCAGAATTGCTATGAATTGTTTAGGTATTTGATTTAATTTCTGGTATTTAAGCGAAACTATGGAATCACATCATTCATTAAAATTGTAACCTTTGTAGTGATCCCTTGTAGCGGGCTCCCCGGTACAACATATTTAATTGTTAATCTTCACGTTACCGCAAATTTAGCACGGGGCATGATAAAAATTGAACGCAATGCATTGGAACTAATCAAAAACTCATCTAAACATTAAAATTAAGGTTAATAATTTTTTGAAGCTCAATTATAGCTAAATCAATACTGCCAAACCACAATCCTTCATTAATTTCAACATAATTAAGTATAATTAGGGTGAATTTAAACATAAAATATACATATTTTGGATAAAAACACGAATAAATTTTAAATGGACTACTTAATTAATATTTAAACTGTATAGCTGTTGATAAAGCCTCGTATTTCTATTTCACACTTAATCAAGATAAACCTTTAATTAAACTTAATTAGGATAAACCTTTAAATTATACTTAATTAGGATAAACCTTTAATCATACTTAATTCGGATAAACCTTTAATTAAACTTAATCCGGATAAACCTTTAATTAAACTTAATCCGGATAAACCTTTAATTAAACTTAATCCGGATAAACCTTTAATTAAACTTAATCCGGATAAACCTTTAAACTAAACTTAATCGAGATAAGCCTTTGAACTAAACTTAATCGAGATAAGCCTTTAAACTAAACTTAATCGAGATAAACCTTTGAACTAAACTTAATCGAGATAAGCCTTTAAACTAAACTTAATCGAGATAAGCCTTTAAACTAAACTTAATCGAGATAAGCCTTTAAACTAAACTTAATCGAGATAAACCTTTAAACTAAACTTAATCGAGATAAACCTTTGAACTAAACTTAATCGAGATAAACCTTTGAACTAAACTTAATCGAGATAAACCTTTAAACTAAACTTAATCGAGATAAACCTTTAAACTAAACTTAATCGAGATAAAACTTTAAACTAAACTTAATCGAGATAAGCCTTTAAACTAAACTTAATCGAGATAAGCCTTTAAACTAAACTTAATCGAGATAAGCCTTTAAACTAAACTTAATCGAGATAAACCTTTGAACTAAACTTAATCGAGATAAGCCTTTAAACTAAACTTAATCGAGATAAGCCTTTAAACTAAACTTAATCGAGATAAGCCTTTAAACTAAACTTAATCGAGATAAACCTTTAAACTAAACTTAATCGAGATAAACCTTTAAACTAAACTTAATCGAGATAAACCTTTGAACTAAACTTAATCGAGATAAACCTTTAAACTAAACTTAATCGAGATAAACCTTTAAACTAAACTTAATCGAGATAAACCTTTAAACTAAACTTAATCGAGATAAACCTTTAAACTAAACTTAATCGAGATAAGCCTTTAAACTAAACTTAATCGAGATAAGCCTTTAAACTAAACTTAATCGAGATAAGCCTTTAAACTAAACTTAATCGAGATAAGCCTTTAAACTAAACTTAATCGAGATAAGCCTTTAAACTAAACTTAATCGAGATAAACCTTTAAACTAAACTTAATCGAGATAAGCCTTTAAACTAAACTTAATCGAGATAAGCCTTTAAACTAAACTTAATCGAGATAAGCCTTTAAACTAAACTTAATCGAGATAAACCTTTAAACTAATTTTAATCGAGATAAGCCTTTAAACTAAACTTAATCGAGATAAGCCTTTAAACTAAACTTAATCGAGATAAACCTTTAAACTAAACTTAATCGAGATAAACCTTTGAACTAAACTTAATCGAGATAAACCTTTGAACTAAACTTAATCGAGATAAGCCTTTAAACTAAACTTAATCGAGATAAGCCTTTAAACTAAACTTAATCGAGATAAGCCTTTAAACTAAACTTAATCGAGATAAACCTTTGAACTAAACTTAATCGAGATAAGCCTTTAAACTAAACTTAATCGAGATAAGCCTTTAAACTAAACTTAATCGAGATAAGCCTTTAAACTAAACTTAATCGAGATAAGCCTTTAAACTAAACTTAATCGAGATAAGCCTTTAAACTAAACTTAATCGAGATAAGCCTTTAAACTAAACTTAATCGAGATAAACCTTTAAACTAAACTTAATCGAGATAAGCCTTTAAACTAAACTTAATCGAGATAAGCCTTTAAACTAAACTTAATCGAGATAAGCCTTTAAACTAAACTTAATCGAGATAAACCTTTAAACTAATTTTAATCGAGATAAGCCTTTAAACTAAACTTAATCGAGATAAACCTTTGAACTAAACTTAATCGAGATAAGCCTTTAAACTAAACTTAATCGAGATAAACCTTTGAACTAAACTTAATCGAGATAAACCTTTAAACTAAACTTAATCGAGATAAACCTTTAAACTAAACTTAATCGAGATAAACCTTTAAACTAAACTTAATCGAGATAAACCTTTAAACTAAACTTAATCGAGATAAGCCTTTAAACTAAACTTAATCGAGATAAGCCTTTAAACTAAACTTAATCGAGATAAGCCTTTAAACTAAACTTAATCGAGATAAGCCTTTAAACTAAACTTAATCGAGATAAACCTTTAAACTAAACTTAATCGAGATAAGCCTTTAAACTAAACTTAATCGAGATAAGCCTTTAAACTAAACTTAATCGAGATAAGCCTTTAAACTAAACTTAATCGAGATAAACCTTTAAACTAATTTTAATCGAGATAAGCCTTTAAACTAAACTTAATCGAGATAAGCCTTTAAACTAAACTTAATCGAGATAAACCTTTAAACTAAACTTAATCGAGATAAACCTTTGAACTAAACTTAATCGAGATAAACCTTTGAACTAAACTTAATCGAGATAAACCTTTGAACTAAACTTAATCGAGATAAACCTTTGAACTAAACTTAATCGAGATAAACCTTTAAACTAAACTTAATCGAGATAAACCTTTAAACTAAACTTAATCGAGATAAACCTTTAAACTAAACTTAATCGAGATAAACCTTTAAACTAAACTTAATCGAGATAAGCCTTTAAACTAAACTTAATCGAGATAAACCTTTAAACTAAACTTAATCGAGATAAGCCTTTAAACTAAACTTAATCGAGATAAGCCTTTAAACTAAACTTAATCGAGATAAGCCTTTAAACTAAACTTAATCGAGATAAGCCTTTAAACTAAACTTAATCGAGATAAGCCTTTAAACTAAACTTAATCGAGATAAGCCTTTAAACTAAACTTAATCGAGATAAGCCTTTAAACTAAACTTAATCGAGATAAACCTTTAAACTAATTTTAATCGAGATAAGCCTTTAAACTAAACTTAATCGAGATAAGCCTTTAAATTAGACTTAATCGAGATAAGCCTTTAAACTAAACTTAATCGAGATAAGCCTTTAAATTAGACTTAATCGAGATAAGCCTTTAAACTAAACTTAATCGAGATAAGCCTTTAAACTAAACTTAATCGAGATAAGCCTTTAAACTAAACTTAATCGAGATAAGCCTTTAAACTAAACTTAATCGAGGTAAGCCTTTAAACTAAACTTAATCGAGATAAGCCTTTAAACTAAACTTAATCGAGATAAGCCTTTAAACTAAACTTAATCGAGATAAGCCTTTAAATTAGACTTAATCGAGATAAGCCTTTAAACTAAACTTAATCGAGATAAGCCTTTAAACTAAACTTAATCGAGGTAAGCCTTTAAACTAAACTTAATCGAGGTAAGCCTTTAAACTAAACTTAATCGAGGTAAGCCTTTAAACTAAACTTAATCGAGATAAGCCTTTAAACTAAACTTAATCGAGATAAGCCTTTAAACTAAACTTAATCGAGATAAGCCTTTAAACTAAACTTAATCGAGATAAGCCTTTAAACTAAACTTAATCGAGATAAGCCTTTAAACTAAACTTAATCGAGATAAGCCTTTAAATTAGACTTAATCGAGATAAGCCTTTAAACTAAACTTAATCGAGATAAGCCTTTAGATTAGACTTAATCGAGATAAGCCTTTAAACTAAACTTAATCGAGATAAGCCTTTAAACTAAGCTTAATCGAGATAAGCCTTTAAACTAAGCTTAATCGAGATAAGCCTTTAAACTAAGCTTAATCGAGATAAACCTTTAAACTTAAGTAAAATTAAGGTGAAATTAACCCAAAACACGATTGTTTTTGTTAAATTCATGGATACCTTATAAAATTAAAATTAAAACTACACTTATCTTTCACCCAGTCTCAATTTTCCTATTTAGGAGCACTTAAGTCCATATTTAGACCCATTTCAAGTGCATATTTAGACCCATTTCAAGTCGATATTTAGACCCATTTCAAGTCGATATTTAGACCCATTTCAAGTCCATATTTAGACCCATTTCAAGTGCATATTTAGACCCATTTCAAGTGCATATTTAGACCCATTTCAAGTCCATATTTAGACCCATTTCAAGTGCATATTTAGACCCATTTCAAGTCGATATTTAGACCCATTTCAAGTCCATATTTAGACCCATTTCAAGTCCATATTTAGACCCATTTCAAGTGCATATTTAGACCCATTTCAAGTCGATATTTAGACCCATTTCAAGTCGATATTTAGACCCATTTCAAGTCGATATGTAGACCCATTTCAAGTCGATATGTAGACCCATTTCAAGTCGATATGTAGACCCATTTCAAGTCGATATTTAGACCCATTTCAAGTCGATATTTAGACCCATTTCAAGTCGATATTTAGACCCATTTCAAGTCGATATTTAGACCCTTTTCAAGTCGATATTTAGACCCATTTCAAGTCGATATTTAGACCCATTTCAAGTCGATATTTAGACCCATTTCAAGTCGATATTTAGACCCATTTCAAGTCGATATTTAGACCCATTTCAAGTCGATATTTAGACCCATTTCAAGTCGATATTTAGACCCATTTCAAGTCGATATTTAGACCCATTTCAAGTCGATATTTAGACCCATTTCAAGTCGATATTTAGACCCATTTCAAGTCGATATTTAGACCCATTTCAAGTCGATATTTAGACCCATTTCAAGTCCATATTTAGACCCATTTCAAGTCCATATTTAGACCCATTTCAAGTGCATATTTAGACCCATTTCAAGTGCATATTTAGACCCATTTCAAGTCGATATTTAGACCCATTTCAAGTCGATATTTAGACCCATTTCAAGTCGATATGTAGACCCATTTCAAGTCGATATGTAGACCCATTTCAAGTCGATATGTAGACCCATTTCAAGTCGATATGTAGACCCATTTCAAGTCGATATTTAGACCCATTTCAAGTCGATATTTAGACCCATTTCAAGTCGATATTTAGACCCATTTCAAGTCGATATTTAGACCCTTTTCAAGTCGATATTTAGACCCATTTCAAGTCGATATTTAGACCCATTTCAAGTCGATATTTAGACCCATTTCAAGTCGATATTTAGACCCATTTCAAGTCGATATTTAGACCCATTTCAAGTCGATATTTAGACCCATTTCAAGTCGATATTTAGACCCATTTCAAGTCGAAATTTAGACCCATTTCAAGTCGATATTTAGACCCATTTCAAGTCGATATTTAGACCCATTTCAAGTCGATATTTAGACCCATTTCAAGTCGATATTTAGACCCATTTCAAGTCGATATTTAGACCCATTTCAAGTCGATATTTAGACCCATTTCAAGTCGATATTTAGACCCATTTCAAGTCGATATTTAGACCCATTTCAAGTCGATATTTAGACCCATTTCAAGTCGATATTTAGACCCATTTCAAGTCGATATTTAGACCCATTTCAAGTCGATATTTAGACCCATTTCAAGTCGATATTTAGACCCATTTCAAGTCGATATTTAGACCCATTTCAAGTCGATATTTAGACCCATTTCAAGTCGATATTTAGACCCATTTCAAGTCGATATTTAGACCCATTTCAAGTCGATATTTAGACCCATTTCAAGTCGATATTTAGACCCATTTCAAGTCGATATTTAGACCCATTTCAAGTCGATATTTAGACCCATTTCAAGTCGATATTTAGACCCATTTCAAGTCGATATTTAGACCCATTTCAAGTCGATATTTAGACCCATTTCAAGTCGATATTTAGACCCATTTCAAGTCGATATTTAGACCCATTTCAAGTCGATATTTAGACCCATTTCAAGTCGATATTTAGACCCATTTCAAGTCGATATTTAGACCCATTTCAAGTCGATATTTAGACCCATTTCAAGTCGATATTTAGACCCATTTCAAGTCGATATTTAGACCCATTTCAAGTCGATATTTAGACCCATTTCAAGTCGATATTTAGACCCATTTCAAGTCGATATTTAGACCCATTTCAAGTCCATATTTACCCCCATTTCATGTCCATATTTACCCCCATTTCATGTCCATATTTACCCCCATTTCATGTCCCAATTTACCCCCATTTCATGTCCATATTTACACCCATTTCATGTCCATATTTACACCCATTTCATGTCCATATTTACACCCATTTCCTGTCCCAATTTACCCCCATTTCATGTCCCAATTTACCCCCATTTCATGTCCCAATTTACCCCCATTTCATGTCCCAATTTACCCCCATTTCATGTCCATATTTACACCCATTTCATGTCCCAATTTAAAACCCCTATTAATCTCATATCAAACCCCTGTTCACCCCATTTCAGGACCATGCGCCTGATTTACAGGAATATTTATAGTCTTGTTCAGTGGGACTTCACTACCTTTCCTATTGTGTTTGTACACGTTGAAGGCTCTCTTATTATATCAATCCTGACTGAACACGATTTTAAGTAAAAAAGTTAATGCCGTTAAAATTATCCAAATGAACTCTTTTGGGCAACAACTAATGTAATGGAGTCAGATTGGTTTTAATAATGAGCATGTTTTACTTTTTAAAACATCACTTAAAAACCTTTCTGAGGCCTGTATGCACAATTTTTTAGAAATACATGCTTATTGGAAAATATTTCATGGCATAAGAATTTTATTTTTATTTTACATACCGAGATTAATATTAGGTCATTACTAATCAACTCGGGCCTTTTCCAAAAAATCGGTTATTTTTCAAGGTCCCTCAACAAAAAACGTTGAAAATATTGCTTGTTTTATAGGTCGGGTTAGGTAAGGCATATGCTAGTTAGGTTACGTGTCATTGAGACACAAATTTCAAGCATTGTACCTCTTAATAGTAGACGTATTTATCCTATAAATGTTATAAATTTAATAAAAAAAAGTTCAATAATAACAAACGTTTTATCGTTGACAGCGTTTAAAAATAAAAATATTTGCTTTTAATAATATGTGGTTTTTCATAGGCACTATATTACGTTAGAAAATTATTTTTGGGAACTCATTCTATGTTCAAACTTCGTTTAAGTTCGTTACAGTGTTACGTAATTTGACTTAAAAATTAAAATAAGCGAATCGCTTTATAACGGTGCATTTCTGCGATTTAAAAATATTTCATTCTTCTAAACTATAAATTTTGCTTAATGTTTTACAAAATAGATGGGATTATTGCTCATTTTACATAACCACTCAAGTTACTCAGATGTTAACGGGCGTAGATAGAATTTTAATTTAAGCCAAGATGTTTGTCCCATTAGACCAAATCCAAAACCGCCAAATTGCGGTAGTTTTCAGCCGAGTTGGAATTTGGTAGTAAGGCAGGCAAGCGGTTAATTACCATAGTACAATTAACTTGAAATGGGTCAATAGGGCCTTAAAACGGGGGAAATAAGGTCTTTAAATGGCTAAACAGGTCTTTAAATGGGTAAACAGGGACTTGAAATGGTGTATTGACCGGTTTGTTTTACACCATAAACGTGGTGCTAAATATGGAAAAAATAAATATTTAACAACATTTCACTTCACTTGGTTTAATAATGTGACAGAGGTAGCGTACTTTTTCCATACTTTTAACACCATTAAACTAAGTAATATTAGAAGTTCAACAGATTGCCTAACAAAGATGTTAAAAACCACTGTAAATGGTGCATAAATGCCTAATATTTCCTTAATACTTGCAAATAATTTTAGCAAATGGCGTGAATTGATCATAAAAATGGGGTTAAAGTACACCCTAAATGATGTCTTTTTGGCACCGGAAAAAACAGCATATATGGTGTTTGAATGCACCGTTATATTTTAGAGTGCAAATGTATGACGGTGAAGCAAACATGATTATTCAAAATTTAATTACATTAAGACTGAAGTGACAGATATTATAAAAAACCGTCTTGGTTTGGACCAAGGCCGAAAAAACAAACGATATGTGTGGGGTTTATCAATTGACTGAAGTTTCAGATATTGAAATTTTTTTTTCTAGTTATTTTTATCCACTCAATCCTTAATCAATATTTAATTCAATCAACTGATTTTACTGTTAATCGATCTAGTCCCTCTAAATTAATTGAAAAAATTACATATCTACGCTTTTTCAAGAACAATTACATTTTCCGAAAACATTTTATCATGAAATTAATTATTTTGAAGGGATTTCGTGTCGATGTTCACTAACTTGTAAGCACCTTGACCAACATAGTTTTAATTGTTGCTGGCTTGACAAATTTTCAAGTTTGCACCAAAAGAAGTTTAAATCTGTTTTAAGTTGTTGGTAAGACTGTCGTTTACAGTGAATGTCGTCTACTTAAGACAAAGCAACAAAGTTTATCCTGCGTGGTTAAGGGTAAAGATCACATAAACAGAAATACTTCTCAGTACCAATGACTTGTTATATTCATTTCCCGCGGAGATAATATGGTTAAACATATCATTCATTACAAGTTATGCCAAGAAGGTCACATTTAACTCCGACACCCCCTCCCTTCCTCTATTTTCCCAATATATTGCATTTTATAATCACCAGTGGTTCCAGTGTATGGGTCATCTGAGCCGTCGCAACACACTATATTATATTACCATATAGATCGAAACCTTTTCACATTAGTAAACGGTACATGACACTCCGGACTTGCCCGCCAACCTTGTTAACCTAACACTATAAAACATTCGTGTACATGAATGGTTATGGTTATGGCTTGACACTCGCTAGCGCCCGAACGACCGATCACTCAGTTTAATCGGTGTACAGTACATTTGTAAGTGAGTTTGGAAATTACATACAGAGAAACTAAAACACAGGTGTGATCCCGCCATTGGGGTGTTTTCTCTCTTTCATTTTCTCGCTCGCTTAGAAGCACCGCTATAGGCAGTGCTAGTTGACTAGCGTCCTGCCCGTAGTGAACTTTGGCACCGTCTGGCGATGACCCTTGGTGCGAGGGAGAATACACCCCAATGGTGGCCTCGCCCCTGTGTTTTCCGAAATGATCTTTACGCTTGCTAAAATGATTACGCGTAATACGTAACCGGTGTAAAGTAGGGGGGTGACGTTTCAAATGAAGACTGAGTTATGACCAAGAAATTCTAAAGTATGGAAATGGAAGTTCCAGTGCAACTTTACCTTCATAGAGGCGACAATAGAAATGTAGCATTTCGATATACGAAATTTAATGTATAAATTCGCGCAACACCCTGGTTTGGCATCAATTAAATATTTCCATTTTCCATTCGAGTTATGCCAAAGTTCGCTTGCTCTTTTTAGACATCCAGAAGAACATTTCAAATATTCAATACTGATCCCTCAACACGTACTCCCTTCAAAATAATTAATTTCATGATAAAATGTTTTCGGAAAATGTAATTGTTCTTGAAAAAGCGTAGATATGTAATTTTTTCAATTAATTTAGAGGGACTAGATCGATTAACAGTAAAATCAGTTGATTGAATTAAATATTGATTAAGGATTGAGTGGATAAAAATAACTAGAAAAAAAATTTCAATATCTGAAACTTCAGTCAATTGATAAACCCCACACATATCGTTTGTTTTTTCGGCCTTGGTCCAAACCAAGACGGTTTTTTATAATAAACACTGTTCCACGAACAAATAAAAACTGTTCCACGAACAAATAAAAACTGTTCCACGAACAAATAAAAACTGTTCCACGAACAAATAAAAACTGTTCCACGAACAAATAAAAACTGTTCCACGAACAAATAAAAACTGTTCCACGAATAAATAAAACTGTTCCACGAATAAATAAAACAGTTCCACGAACAAATAAAAACTGTTCCACGAACAAATAAAAACTGTTCCACGAACAAGTAAAACTGTTCCACGAACAAATATAAACTGTTCCACGAACAAATAAAAACTGTTCAGCGAACATATAAAAACTGTTCCACGAACAAATAAAAACTGTTCCACGAACAATTGAAACTGTTCCACGAACAAGTAAAACTGTTCCACGAACAAGTAAAACTGTTCCACAAACAAGTAAAAACTGTTCCACGAACAAATATAAACTGTTCCACGAACAAATAAAAACTGTTCCACGAACAAATAAAAACTGTTCCCCGAACGGAACAAATAAAACTGTTCCACAAACAAACAAAACTGTTCCACAAACAAACAAAACTGTTCAGCAAACAAGTAAAACTTTTCAGCAAACAAGTAAAACTTTTCAGCAAACAAGTAAAACTTTTCAGCAAACAAGTAAAACTTTTCAGCAAACAAGTAAAACTTTTCAGCAAACAAGTAAAACTTTTCAGCGAACAAGTAAAACTTTTCAGCGAACAAGTAAAACTTTTCAGCGAACAAGTAAAACTTTTCAGCGAACAAGTAAAACTTTTCAGCGAACAAGTAAAACTTTTCAGCAAACAAATAAAACTGTTCTACGAACAAATAAAACTGTTCCACGAACAAATAAAAACTGTTCCACGAACAAATAAAAACTGTTCCACGAACAAATAAAAACTGTTCCACGAACAAATAAAAACTGTTCCACGAACAAATAAAAACTGTTCCACGAACAAATAAAAACTGTTCCACGAACAAATAAAAACTGTTCCACGAACAAATAAAAACTGTTCCACGAACAAATAAAAACTGTTCCACGAACAAATAAAAACTGTTCCACGAACAAATAAAAACTGTTCCACGAACAAATAAAAACTGTTCCACGAACAAATAAAAACTGTTCCACGAACAAATAAAAACTGTTCCACGAACAAATAAAAACTGTTCCACGAACAAATAAAAACTGTTCCACGAACAAATAAAAACTGTTCCACGAACAAATAAAAACTGTTCCACGAACAAATAAAAACTGTTCCACGAACAAATAAAAACTGTTCCACGAACAAATAAAAACTGTTCCACGAACAAATAAAAACTGTTCCACGAACAAATAAAAACTGTTCTACAAACAAACAACTAAAACTGGAAAATCTATGAGGAAAAATTACTTGCCAAGGGAAAAGCCTTGAACCTGGAAAGTGAGGGAATTTGGAATAGGGCATGACACTTCCTGCTTCCATATTTGAGGGATGGTTTTGTCCAGTCCCCAACAACTAGTTTTAGCTCTTCTACATTATGACATTGGTAGCTTTTAAGGTCATACCAGAAGGGGTTGATAATAGAAGAAGGATGACACTGTATCATCTTAATACTTTAGTTATGTAACATGATTCTACCCAGGAGTCATGGTCCCTTTTTGTTTGCTCTCGTGCTCATCAAACTTCAGATGGGCATCGCACCGTGCTAGGGTGAATTCTATAACTGTTTGGTATTTACTAAATCCTCAGCAATCAATTAACCAACAAACCTTGATTGTCTTGACGTGCTGTAACAAAAATTAACACACAAGCGCATGCATTCGCCTTGGCAAATAGTTAAGCAGCGCTAATAGATATAGTAATGATAAGGAATTAACTATTTACATGGCGTATGCGATTCGGTTTAGCAATTAACCTTGCTATAATAAATGTTGGTTAGGAAGAATCATGTTACAATTACCCCGCTTTGTGGTGTTACACTTTTCTCGAAGAGAAGTATTAAATACTCAATTTTATCAACTCAAAATTTTCCATTACCAAAACTGGAAATTACAAAACTTGTAGGCCTATAGAGAAACTGTAATGTCTTATATTTGTCCAAGTTACACAGTACCGTTAAATACACAAGTATATATCGTGAGACTCTTTAATTTACAACTTTCTAAAGGAAAGGACTTGTAGGATAGAATTATCTTTTTGTTCGAAATAACATATAACATAGTAGGTCTATTTCAAATGGTACTTTTTGTCTATTTTCAATATTAAATAAGATAACGGGCAATTAAGTTTACTTTCTGGATTCTACGCGTTAGACAGCGCTGGATAGAAGACATTTGGGTAAAAATTCTATTGGACGATAGTTGGTGGTAGCATGAATAGATTTAATTTTAGAAGTAGGAATGGAGATTGGAGAACATATTAATTTGGGCACGCGTCGCCCGGATCCCCTTCCACGGGACGGAGGGGGGGTTATGAAAGAAGAGGCGGGTCATAGCGACAGAGGTAAAAAGGGATTGCGTATTTTTCGCCGTCCCCTTCAGCAACGTCATCAAAACGTTGTTTAAGTCAGCCAATAAGATAGTTTAAATTTTTCGTTACGTGTTGGAGGGAGGGGCTCTACACAGGGCTGAGTCGGACTGAAGTAAATACTAACCGTTCTCCATTCCTACTTCTGAAATTAAATCTATCCCTGGTATTACTAAGTCTTTGACAGCGCCTCACCAGGCGTCGGCGTCGCTTTACCCAGAATCTATGATCTACTCAATCACTTCAAAATTACAAGCTCCAGTTTGTAACCAGTGACAAACTTATGGAACAAATCTAATTATAAATTACTGTAAAACTAAAACTAATTCGAGTTTAAATTTCCACCCTTAAAAGACCGAACTCTCTTAGTTCCAATTTGAAATGTGTAGGTCTTTGGAATTTTGGAGTAAAACATTCTACAATATACCTTTCCTTTAAAGATATGTCCCTATATAAAAAATAATGATAAAAAGCTCTCAGTTAAGATTAAGTGTATAAGGTGGGGGCGGGAAGGGGGTAAGGAGAAGAAATAGGAAATTCTAAAAGAGGAATTCAGTTATGTTTTCCTAAGAAGAACTGTACTGGAGGAGAATGGGACTTGGGAACTTCCCCTAAGTTAATATTTCCGTTACGAAAGATAGCTTACCTTAGGACGAAGTGCGTGACTAGGTTCAATCGATTACCCAGGGTCATTTAGGAATAAAAGAGAGACTGGGACGATTTAGACACTAGTTAGACATAGTTATATGGACTGAAATAGTTTAGGATCACCTCTGTTTTTTTGTGCTGGAAGCGTATTTTATGCATAGAGATTCAAGAGGAACTGTTGAGAGTCAGTTTTTGTGACGGTTTTAAGGCATTCACCCCTTCGCATGTGTGATGGGGTGAAAGACTAGTGGCGCCCCTACACGTAGCGAAGGTAAACTAAAAATACGTTTTCAAAAATCAAGAAATTGCAACTTGGATTTCCGCGCTTTAGTTTTTATATTTAATAACTCCTTCGCTCGTCGATAGGGGGGCGCCATCAGTCTAAATATGTTTTCATCGAATTTTGTTCTCAAGAATTTTTTTTAAAAAACTGCTCAGTTTTAAATCAAGTAATTTAGAATTGGATGCAGTTGTAGTTAAATACTTCTGTGAAGATTGTTTAGTGATTAATTACACTGAGCTCAGTAGCTTACTCTTATTTTGGGGGTTTTTACCAATTTTATGTTTCCTCTTTTTTGTCACGACAAAGTTCATACTTCCACTTCCGAATTGAAATTGTAGTCGTTGCGTCCTTTCAGTAATTTCATTCTTTATTGTTCAGCTGAGAGAAAAAATTAATAAAATATTGTGATGTAGGGAAGTCTCTAAAATTGAATAGTTGTAGCTTCAGTTTTGCCGTTTGTAACAAAATTGAGTCAATACAAGGGTAAAATGAAAGAATTAATGTTTTATTTTGCTATGGCTACATGAATTCATGTCTTATGATGCTATGGCTGCAGGAATTCATGGGTTTTTTTGGGGGGGAGGGGTTTCGGTATGGCTGCATTAAGTCATGGTTTTCTTTTTCGTTTCGAATGTAAACAATTAATAATAGCCATTAGTTCTTATATGGTTTTTAGGTAAGGCTCATTTGAAATAGAGCGAGAACCCCCAACGTGTAAATGACGGATTCTGTATTAGAGATGGGCCGATACCAGTTTAAACCGATACCGATATGATCCGATACTTGGGAAACCGATACGTACCGATACCGATATTTTACCCGATCCTTCGATTAAACCGATATCAAACCGATACCGATATAGTATCGGTATCGGCCCATCTCTATAGATGATTCTCGATCCAATTTCGGTAATTGAAACTATAAAACCCATTTTAGACACAAGTTACGTTATCCAAAAATAGATGAAAAACTGTGCTGTCTCAGAGTTTAGGTCTTATGGCACTATCTACTCTCAACATAAGTATTTATTTTCTTCAAAAAATATCAGGTAGAAATATCGGTTCATTTTTAACCGATACCGATATATCGGTTAAAGCCAAATATCGGTACCGATACCGATATGGTATCGGTATCGGCCCATCTCTATTCTGTATAGCCAAGAAATTCAGTGAAGTTTGTTACTCGCTTTTGAGAATCCTGAAACGTCAACGTATCCAGCATTTTCCCATACGAACGTCGTATTGAATAATTCAAAATGGAGCTGGCCAAACTGCCTATGATTTCGTTGCAACGTCAAGCCCTGACTAATTTCGCCTCGTCAGTTTGGATAAAGGCAAATAAACAATTCTTACGATCCGATCTGGAGGCCGAGCCATTGAACGACCAAGCAATTGCCGAGCTGAAGCGTTCCAACATACCAACACTTTTTAAAGAAATGACCATGATGATATTGACTGATGTAGGACAAGAAATAATTAAGTGGCTTAACGAAATTGAAGACGACGTCAACGACACCACCTTGGAGCACCAAGTCTCCAATTTGAGTTGGACGGTTGAAGGACCATTAAATCGACCCAAGATGGTCAGATTACTGCTAGAGAATGAAAGTGACCTTGATTTGTCATTCAGTTTTAAAGTGGCATGCGAATACTGTTTGGAGGATAAAATTAGGGAACTATGGCCACGAATCAGAGAAGAACGGGAGTTAAAAGATCTCGATGATGAAAATGCGTTGGTAAAATACTGGATTTGTAAACTAGACGAACACTTGCGGAACGTATTGTTTACCCGTCTAGACTTGGTGTTAAATTTTTATGGAAGGTCTATTGATGTAGGATGTTTACTTAAGGTTGTTTTTAGTCGTCGTTATACTATTGAAACAGTTAAATTTCTATTTAATAGTTTAAGTGATGCAGATAAAAATGAGGCCTTGAATGTTTTCAAATCATTTTATGTAAAAAAATATTTGCTCTGCGACGAATCGGTTTTCGCTTATTTGTTAAGTCAATTAAATTTTATGGAAATGCGCGAGATCATGCCTTGGTGCCTTATCCTCATGTTAAGGACAACTTTCAATTACTTTGCATGGCAAAATACCGAGTTTGTAAAGGCATTTGACCAGCACGCAAGCGAGATGGAAGACACAGTGAATGCTTCAAATGGCAATGATTTGTTAGAGCTAGCTGATGGATCATTGGGGTTTTTCAAACGTTACAACTCTAGGATTTTGTTCAGACATTATTGGACCAGATTCACTAAAAAAGAGTTAATAAAAGTTTCTTCATTGTTGCCTCGCATCTTTTATCAACTGTGTCGCAACGAAGACGATGTTTCCATTAAAATGGTAATTGAAAGCGTTGGACCCAAGGGTTACCCCAAGGACCTAAATCATCGTTATAGAATTGTCTACTCGTTGGCTAAACACGACTTGAATCTTTTGAAATATTACCTCGCTCGTGCCCTTTACAGCAAGAATGTAGCTGAAAACCTAATTAAGGCATCAGAGTATGATCGTCGCTTAGTTCCTTTTAAGGATATTATTGCTGAGATTTTGATTGAGATTTTTCCGCATTGGAATCTCAACCGCTTTGATTAGATTGTTAAACTGTTACAATCAGTATAAAATTACTTAAAATTTTGTGTTTTGCAAAGTATTTTCCCAAATTAATGCGTTTTGGTTTTCTAAACACGTTTTCATCGAATTTTGTTCTGAAGGATTTTTTTCCAAAATTGCTCAGTTTTAAATAAGTAATGCATTTGTAGTTAGATACTTACGTAAAAATTGTTTAAAGAATAATTACACTGAGTAATAAAAGTCTTTTATTTTCAAATATTTACCAATTTAATGTTTACTTTTTGGTCACAATAAACTTTTTCCCATCTAAATTCATACGCAAGAATTTTAATTATTTAGAGTACTTCAGAATTGCAATTGTAGTTGTTACATTCTTTCAATCATTTTATTCTGAAGCCTTGGTGTGACGTCACCCATGCTATTTGCCCTTAGAACCAAACATGGCCGCCCTCTAACAAAGCTAAGTCTGTGACGTTTTACCTAGCCACTGACGTCACAACTGAGATAGCTTTATATTGTAGCTTACTATTTAAAAATGCCCCGGTGTTTTATGGTTCCTATAAATATATTCTAAATTCGGTTGGGAGATTCTACCAGGAGCGAAGGAACGCGGCGTTGACCCTGGCCCGCCATTTTAAAATATGGCGGAGGTCATATAGAGTGCTGTTAATATGAATATCTCCAAGTCATTTAACCAGGGGTCTTTATCATCTTGTTTTTAAATCCTTCTGTAGTTCCATCTTCCGTTCAAACATAACCCACTCGATCACGCGCTCCCGGACGCTGCGCTGCTAGCTCGAGCAGCTTGCGTCGTGACGCGCGTGATATTCAAACTTAAGCCTAATTAAAACACACCGTCGCCATTATAGTTAACCATTTTTTGTCGCTGGGACTGGAATGAATTAATTTTGAGCAGAGTTTGTTCGGTAAGTGCTTGTCGTATGAGCGTTAAAAACATTCTGAGCTTCGCTATTTTAGTGTTACAAATGTGATTAGTTATCAGTATAGTAAAACTGAAGTATTGTCCGAGGAATGGCTTAACAAGCTAAGCCCTAGCTTATGATAAAATCGGTAATATGCAAGGCGGCCGATATTCTGATTTTTTTTTTTGCTGTAGGATGTCTTATGGCTGCATTAAGTCATGGTTTTCTTTTTCGTTTCGGATGTAAACAATTAATAATAGCCATTAGTTCTTGTATGGTTTTTAGGTTAGTCGCATTTGAAAAACAGCGAGAAGCCACAACGTATAAATTACAGATTCTGAAAAGCCACGAAATTCAGTGAAGTTTATTACTCGCATTTGAGAATCCTTAAACGTCGACGCATCCATACGAAAGTCGTACTGAATAATTCAAAATGGAGCTGGCCAAACTGCCTATGATTTCTTTGCAACGTCAAGCCCTGACTAATTTCGCCTCGTCAGTTTGGGTTAAGGCAAATAAAGAATCCTTACGATCTTTTCTGGATAAATTTAAGTTCGACGGCGCCTTTGCGGAGAACTTTGTCTTGAACCGCTACTGTCTGGAGGCCAAGGCATTGAACGACCAAGCAATTGTCTATCTAAAGCGCTCCAACGTACCAACACTATTTAAAGAAATGACCATGTTGATATTGACTGACGTAGGACATGAAATAATTAAGTGGCTTAACGAAATTAACGACGACGTCAACGACACCAGCTTGGAGCACCATCTCGACAATTTGAGTTGGACGGTTGAAGGACCATTGAATCGACCCAAGATGGCCAGGTTATTGCTAGCAGGCTTGGAAATAAGCTTTATTTCTGAACTAGTCCTCCGGACCAGTGACCCCTGATGTCTTAAATATGAAACTGGTCCCGGGACCAGTGACCCTTCCCCTATTTAATTTTCTACTGGTCTCAGGACTTGTGGTCGTTCTCTCTTCTAAAAAATCTCTCTCGGCTTAGGGTTGTATACACGACTGGACTCCTGGAGTCGAAATTTATGTTAAAATGAAAATAATTAAAGAGGTCCCCATATCAATTTTTAATAAAAGTAGGAATTAATAAACTAGTCACTGGGACCAGTGACCCTCACGTTTTGAATAAAAAAAGTGGTCAAAGCTATTAATGAACTGGTTTTTTGACCTGTAAACCTGTCTTATTTCCTAGCCTGATTGCTAGAGAATCAAAGTGACCTGGATTTGTCATTAAGTTTTAAAATGGCATGCAATTACTGTTTGGAGGATAAAATTAGGGAACTATGGCCACGAATCAGAGAAGAACGGCAGTTAAACTGTTTCAACACACAAAAAAAATTGAGTGTTTCTTTGGAGTGAAAATGGTGTACTTTTTAAAAACACCTATATAACACCTAACATTTTCACATGAATAACAAAAACGGTGTTATATTGGTATTTTAAAGGTGACCATTATCTACGAAAAAAAGCTTAGTTAATAAAGGTGTAAAATCTATCTGGAATTACTCCTTTTTCTTCGGAAAGGGTGTTATAAGGGTAGATCTCAGACTTTAAATTTTATAAACTGGTATTTTTTAGCACAATTCTGTAAATTTTTAATTGCTATAGTTAAACTGTCTCATACAGTACCATACAATAACGCGGGAGCGGCGAGAGAACAATTTCGCATTTTTTCATTGACTTATGATTATGAAATAGTTTTGTGGATAATTAATATTTAGCGAAATGGAAGTTTCAAAAGAGTGTAATTTAAGAAAACAAATGTTTTGCAAATTAAAAACACCCAAAATAGAGTTTCATCACCTTGAGTTTTTCCAGATAATTTGGTGTAAATTCGGTAATAAAAACCTTTAAAACACCGTTTGAAATTAAACATGGAAATTAAATAATAATACTGCGGGATTGAAAATCAATAACTTGTTTTTTTATATGAGGTCTTCCGTTTCTATATATCTTTTAATTTTGAAGTCAATCCAAAGATTATAAATGCAAGGAAAAAGACGTAATTGTTCGTATTAAAGTAAATATAACAGCATTTTTTAAAGATGATATTTTCTTAAGAAAATATTTTTATCCCTGAGTAAAAAGTAGCTAAGGAAAAGGAATTGGTGATCAGGTGGTATTAGCTTTATAAAACCTGCTAAATGTGTTATGTGACACTTTTAAAAGCATTACGCGACACTCTTAAAAGCGTCACGTGACACTCTTAAGAGCGTCAAGCGACACTCTTAAAAGCGTCACGCGACACTCTTTAAGGCGTCACGCGACACTCTTTAAGGCGTCACGCGACACTCTTTAAGGCGTCACGCGACACTCTTTAAGGCGTCACGCGACACTCTTTAAGGCGTTACGCGACACTCTTTAAGGCGTCACGCGACACTCTTTAAGGCGTTACGCGACACTCTTTAAGGCGTTACGCGACACTCTTTAAGGCGTTACGCGACACTCTTTAAGGCGTTACGCGACACTCTTTAAGGCGTTACGCGACACTCTCTAAGGCGTTACGCGACACTCTTTAAGGCGTTACGCGACACTCTTTAAGGCGTTACGCGACACTCTTTAAGGCGTTACGCGACACTCTTTAAGGCGTTACGCGACACTCTTAAAGTTGTTATGCGACACGCTTAAAAGTGTTATTTTAAGCTCGCCAAGGTGCTGAGACACATCCTGTAAGGAATTGCACAACACACATAAAAGAGTAACAATTATCTTTTAGTACGAAAGACGAGTTGAAAAGGTGTTAAACTGCACCTCTGTTGAACAATTTCCATTCTTATTTTCGACACCCATTGTTCAAATAAGTGTGTTTAAATCCTTTCAGCTTAATATCTAATGAAGAGTTTCGAAGTCCACCTTATTTGACATTACCCATAATTAAAGTTCTATAATCATTAATTGTTTTGACGCATTGCGTCCCGGGTTTAACATTTTTAATTCAATCAAACAAGGCTAATTTATCGTTAAGTGTTCACAACGCCCACACTCTGCGTATTGGTTATCGGTTGAATTAATAGTTTAGAAAACCCATATAATAACAAAGTTTCTTCTGCACTAAAATTTCGTGATTCTGCGGATGTAAATTTGAACTACAGACAAACCTTTCATTAAAAATCCATAAATATCTCAACAATTTACTGGAACATGTTTATTTACCATAATTTAAATATAAATTTTTCTTTTTAAACATCATGTTACAATAATAACAACGGATATGTTATGGATTATGGCTTATTTCACCTTTCTCTTATATTTAGATAAGACTTCAAATCGTTAGATAATGTGGCACGTTGCAACTCTGTTATTAACAGAGAAATTTTAGCCATGAACACTTTCGTTTGAGACTATTTACCACTTTTCGAAACCGCCTAAATTGCGGGAGTGTTTTCGAATGAGAACTCCCAATTTTGGTTTCGGTCTGTGTGAAATGTTTACCCATAAAAACTACTTTTATAGGTGGTAAAAACACTAAAATATTGTGTGTGTACAGTGAAAAGTATATATAGCATCTTTACTGAGAGTAGCACGATGTGGTAAAGGTGTCAAACGGTATTAAAATCACGCTGTGTAATACAGCCTTCCTTACAATATTACACGCCTTTTCTGCATTATTTCCCACTTCGGTAGTTCAAATTCACGCCATTTGAAGAATTTTGGAAGAACATACAAAGTACAAGCACTTCAAGAACAATTTTTAAAAATATTGTTTTAAAAGGTGTAAGAAATATCTCAATGAGGTGTAATAAATGTGTCAGTGGGAAATATTTTTAAGATGCAGTGCTAAAAATGGTCCATTTAACACTTTCAGAGGTGTTGTTTAACAACTTTAAATTAAGACGAAAGGTGCTAAATCACACCTTTTCTGCACTATTTCTCACTTCAAGAAAAAATTGACGCCTTTTGAAGAATATTAGAATAACATACAGACACTTTAAGAAGATATTTTAAAAATATGGTAATTAAAAGGTGTAAGATTAAGCTTTAAAAGGTGTAATAAATGTGTCGGGGGAAATATTTTTAAGACGCAAAGTGTTGAAAATGGGCCATTTAAAGCTTTCAGAGGCGTTATTTAACCACATTAATGGTGCTGTTTTTGGACCCGTCAAAATTAAGACAAAAGGTGCTAAATCACACCTTTGATTTTAAGAGTGCACTGGATTCTTCGTGAATTACGATGAATTCAGTAATTATTTCTATCTGAACTGGTTACGATTTTTATTTTGGAATTACCGAATTCCTCGATTGATTATGCGTGATTAGTTCACGAAATGTGTGATTTCCGAGGTGACTACGAAAGATTGTAAGTAAATCATGTGATTATTTCCGATTTTCTTATGATTTCACGTGATTTCCAGTGATTATCGGAGATTTCTGATTACCTTTGATTACCCACAAGAATGATTTTGATTACTGATGATTTTCTAAGAATTCTAGAAATCAAGTTCTCGATTTCTGCGGTTTTGTACACCTGATTATTCAAGTAACTAACCCCTCGCTTCTAAAGCCTGGTTTTCACTGGCCCAAAACGCAGGAAAAACCGGTAACTTGCCGCAAAATTTCGCGTTTTTTGGGCGGCAAGCACGGAATTGGTTTTCTATTTTTCCTCAAATTTTTACTTACTTACCTAATAAACTTTTGCTTAAAGGAAAGCGGTGTCCAATAGAAATCGACGAATGCGGGACGTCATAGGCTTGGTTTTGATCACCTCGCGAGAGGTTTATTTTCGACGCCATTTTTTTAATTGAAGGCGTTTGTGTGGTCGAGTTAAATTTCTAAAAATGTATAGTTAACGATTTGTTAAAGGACTTTGGCTTAATCCTTATTTATATGATAAAAATTAACGTTTTTACAAAGACAATAAATTCTAAAAAAATCGATAGGTTGCTATTAGTGTGTTTTCAACATAACTGGTAAGACTTGGTCTCCACGAGCTTGCCCACTTTCATGATATTACCATAACAACCATAATTACCCCTGATAAGTACAACACGCCCATAGGACCAATGTAACGGGCATTTTCACCCAAAAAAACGATGGAGGCGGCCTCTTGTAGTCATTTGAAACTGTAAATCGTCCGCGGAGGCTTCTATTCAGACCTCCCCTACAGATATCTTGTAGGCAACGGACCAGTGTTGGAGTAATGGCGACCTTTAAGCGCGCGAGTATAGGTTTAGGGTTGTAACTTAAAACATTTTTGTTGCTACATATATTAAACAATGATGGATAACGGTACTAATTCATCAATTACACTTACGATATTTGTAGCTTGGGCTTCTGTGGCCTGTGTCCATACGTGTAGCAGACGAAACCTTAATGTTTACTTACTCAGAATTCTGACCCAGAATCTATGAATGAGCACTTTCCATTTACCGAGATTCTAAGTCAGACTTCTGGGAAGTTAGAGCACCCTTAGAAACGTTTCCCATTGGCTAAAAAGTTGGGACAAAAAAGGCCGCACGGCGTCGCTTATACTTAACTTGTATAGGGTTCAGATGAACATGCTGGTTACATTAGACCAACGGGCGTGTTTTACTTATCAGGGGTAATTATGGTACTTATGATATTGCAAGTTTTAGTGAAAACGTTTTGCCGCCTTTTTTTAAGGAATTTTCCGCAAAATTTTGCCGATTATTTTTTAATGTTACGTTAAATATTCGGCGGTGAAAACCAGGCTTGAGACAACGATTTATTTTCGAACATCTAGGGTTAACTCGTCCATGAAAATCGCGAGTACGAGTGCAAACCGAATTACATCTACAAATTAATATAGCGATATATATGAGAGACATTTTGCTTCTTACTTAATTGACCCGAAAAGCAAGCGTAGGCGATCATGGAAAAGATGAGCCAACCAATCAAGCCGACTTTCATGGAACTGCGCTCCAATCGCCTGGGTGGTTCGGCTCCGGTGTCAAGGAGGGCGCCGAATTCGTACCAAAGAGCGTCACCGAACGACCAAAAAAACCTGTTATTCGAGGCCTTCAAATCGACAAAAAAATCGCACCGCCAGCAACTTCAAGAAAATGGCCATAGCGGGAAACAGGCACAGAATGCAAATCCATACCTAGCAAAGTTACAATAAAGAAATTTGTTTAGCCTTGATCTTTTAAACGCTATAGGGATAGGAGAACCAAAGATGATGGGGGTTGGATGCGAAATCTTAGAGAAGCAGGTGCGCTAACTGTGGAACGGCTAACATTGGGTGGAACGCCAAAAATGGGGGAGGAATAGTCTGACTCAATTGTAATTGGTTCTTCTGTAGCCCTTCTGAGCCAATTACAATTGAGTCCGACTATTCCTCCTGCATTTTTGGCGTCCCACCAAAACTGAGTCGTGCCACACTTAGTGCACTTTCATTTATCTCAGATTTCGGATCATCCCCCTCCCCCCATCATCCTTGGGAAAACTAGACGCGGTGGCGGCAAGGAAATCACGGCACGAGCAACAGGAGATTAGTAATCTAATACATCTTGGAACGTTCGAATTTCTTAGTACTGTTTAATGCCTTTAGTGTTGGCGGTAAATAAGGATCAGTTCATTTTCAGGTACAACAAAGTTACTAAAAATTTTCAAATTACTGTTTAAAGATGGACTTGGGTAAATGAGATCTCAGACCACTTAACCCATGGACAGGCAACTGAATAGGGGCTAGGTTTGCTTAGAGCAAAGACTGACACTAGCGCTGTGGGGGCGGATGTTGGAAGTTTTTCGCCAAACCATAGTAAAATTCGCGCCATTTTGTTTTTTGAGGAGTAGAGATCTCCAGTCACCGATATGGGGAGAAAATCTGACTAAATTATAAAAGTTAGTTGAATTTCATTATTTATTTATTTTAGCCTCTCTCTCATTAAAGATTCAGAAACGATCTATCAAGTTAGTTTTTGTAAATATCACTCTGGTATTCTGAGAGAGCGGTAGCTCTCTTAGATAAGACTTCATACTGCTTTTAATGTATAAGGAGGGTTTTTTGTTTGGATGTAGTTTTTTTTGCATTGTATTAATTCATTCGAAAAAATTCCACAGAACTACAATTCGGGCCCTTAATATGTGGTTAAAATTTCAAAGAGATCCATAAATTAGTTTATTTTATAAAAAATAAAGTTGCTAAGGGTGGTTTTCATTTCCATAAAATTAATCACACCTTTTGATGCAAAACAGAAATTTTTCCCATAGAAATAACATGGGAAATTTTTCGAAAAAAACAAATCGGTTATTCGTGATTTAGGAAAACTATACGTTGGTTAGTTTTGGGAACGGTCTTAAATTAAACTTTAAACTATAATCTAGGATCATTTTTCTTGTTATTAAGAAAAATTAATTTTAAGTAGCCTATGTTTAACTTAAATTTTAAAAACTACCCCAATCTGCGATATTTTAGTATTTATCCACTGTTTTATTAGGAAATATCAGCGAGACCAATGTTGGCCTTTTTTAACGTATAGTTGCCTCATAATAATCCGATTGTTTCTTCTTAATGCCTTTTGGTTGGAATGGCCTATCGATAGTGAGATAAGACGGCTTTAATATTGCTGCAGTGACGTTGACGCGGCCGCTACAGCGACGCCTTCAAAACACACGGGTCTAAATTGTCGCGGATATAGTCAAATTCAGACTAGCTTAATAAACATTTTAACTTTTCCCTGCTAATTATTCTGGATTATCAATAAGAGATAATTAAACTAGACTCCCAATTAAAGATAAATAAGCTAGATTACGAATTTAAGTAATTAAAGTAGTTTACCAATTAAACGTTCTTAAAATAAATTATCAATTAGAGGTAATTAAACTAGACTACCAATTAGAGGTTATTAAACTAGATAACGAATTAAGGGTTACTAATTAAATAACCAATTAAGGGTAATTAATCTAGATTACCAATTAAGGGTAATTAATCTAGATTATCAATTAAGGGTAATTAATCTAGATTATCAATTAAGGGTAATTAATATTATCAATTAAGGGTAATTAATCTAGATTATCAATTAAGGGTAATTAATTTAGATTACCAATTAAGGGTAATTAATCTAGATTATCAATTAAGGGTAATTAATCTAGATTACCAATTAAGGGTAATTAATCTAGATTACCAATTAAGGGGTAATTAATTTAGATTACCAATTAAGGGTAATTAATCTAGATAACCAATTAAGGGTAATTAATCTAGATTACCGACGACCGGTAATTAAGCTAGATTACCGACGACCGGTAATTAAGCTAGATTACCGACGACCGGTAATTAAGCTAGATTACCGACGACCGGTAATTAAGCTAGATTACCGACGACCGGTAATTAAGCTAGATTACCGACGACCGGTAATTAAGCTAGATTACCGACGACCGGTAATTAAGCTAGATTACCGACGACCGGCAATTAAGCTAGATTACCGAGACCGGTAATTAAGCTAGATTACCGACGACAGGTAATTAAGCTAGATTACCGACGACCGGTAATTAAGCTAGATTACCGACGACCGGTAATTAAGCTAGATTACCGACGACCGGTAATTAAGCTAGATTACCGACGACCGGTAATTAAGCTAGATTATCGACGACCGGTAATTAAGCTAGATTACCGACGACCGGTAATTAAGCTAGATTACCGACGACAGGTAATTAAGCTAGATTACCGACGACAGGTAATTAAGCTAGATTACCGACGACAGGTAATTAAGCTAGATTACCGACGACCGGTAATTAAGCTAGATTACCGACGACCGGTAATTAAGCTAGATTACCGACGACCGGTAATTAAGCTAGATTACCGACGACCGGTAATTAAGCTAGATTACCGACGACCGGTGATTAAGCTAGATTACCGACGACCGGTGATTAAGCTAGATTACCGACGACCGGTGATTAAGCTAGATTACCGACGACCGGTGATTAAGCTAGATTACCGACGACCGGTGATTAAGCTAGATTACCGACGACCGGTGATTAAGCTAGATTACCGACGACCGGTGATTAAGCTAGATTACCGACGACCGGTGATTAAGCTAGATTACCGACGACCGGTAATTTAGTCGCATTACCGACGACTGGTAATTAAGCTAGATTACCGATGAACGCGCAACGCCCTAAGACTTTTTCTCCCATATTTTCTAAACAATTTTAATTAATATGAAGACTGAAGTGACAGATATTAATAAAAACTGTCATTGTAGACAAAGACTGGAAAGTGTAAAAGATAAGGTTTGAAAATGAACTGCCTGAAGTAACAGATATTAAAATTTTCACTTTTGAAGACATCATTATAAAACATCAATTATTTTAAAAAAATTCTTATCTTACTTTTTTTCACCGAAATTTCATTTTCGCAAAATATTTTTGAGCAATATTTACCCAAGTATTTTGTCCTCAATAGTAGTTGTCACCTAGAAGGGTTTAAGGGATACTATCTTGGTACTGGTTTTACTTTCAACTAACATTTGATTCTAGGAGATTCAAATGCTTGGATATCTGAAAAGATTTCTCTTGAAGAGTTTAAATTTTTATATTTTAAAATTGAAAATATTGCGAAGCGGAAAATAATATAGGCCTTTTCTTTGTGATTTAGTTATTAGTGTCGAAAAGATCTGTAGATTGATCGTGATCTTTGAGAGCAACACAGCACGTTAATATTTAATACTTTGAAAGCTTTACAATTTAAGAATACGTTTTGTAAAGTTTTAATACGGTTTATATTTTATAAGCTCTCAACGATTTTCTCTCGTTATAGGGTCGAATTTTCTACCTAGTTTTAAATTTTTGATAAAAAATAAAATGTAAAGCCGTGGTATTTTCAAAATAACGCGCATGTTCCTTTTTAAAATACTTTCCCGAAGTAATTTTGGTGAAAAAAAGTAAGATAAGAATTTTTTAAAATAATTGATGTTTTATAATGATGTCTTCAAAAGTGAAAATTTTAATATCTGTTACTTCAGGCAGTTCATTTTCAAACCTTATCTTTTACACTTTCCAGTCTTTGTCTACAATGACAGTTTTTATTAATTGTTTATAAAGTCTGTTTAACATTAAGCCTTGACTAAAATATATTCCGAACCATTAGAGACAAATTTTTCTTTACGGGACATTTGACAACAAATTGCGGTCGGCAGACGCGTGAGGGCGCGTGCTACGCATTGCCATTTGTTAACTTGGGTTTAACATGGTTTTGCCTGTCCATGGGTTAAGTGGTCTGAGATGAGATGTACTCTTTTAAGTTCACCTTTAATTTTCCAGTGGAAAAAGTAACTCTTTATTAGGTCTCTTTAGGACTAAATTATCTTTTGGATCACTAAAGCTTACCACGCACTAGTCCCTTTTTGCCAGCGTCCGTCCTATGATATTTCGAGCGCCTTTACTGGTGTACTTACTTCCAAGCTAAATGGTTTAATTAGTGCCAAGGCTCTTGGCAATTCAAGCGGAGCGCGCAAAACGAAGGTGGCTTTGTCGTTGACATCTGGCTGGACAAAATCCACCACCAGACTTCTTGGGAAGCAGTTCTGAAGCGTCATGCTGAAGTCAACTTCCTAAATTATGGAGGTAGAGGGTAATTTTCTCTTTAAATTAAGACAAATTTCGTTAAAATCCGATAAGATTTCACCAGGGGTCACGTTTAGGCCTATCAGGTCTGAGCTCGTCTCTTTTATGATGACACAAAGGCACGAAATATAGCAATGGTTAAAATGTGTTGTCAACCCAAAGCCACTTTTAATTAACAATAAAGATTCTTAATTTGTCAAGTTTTTAAAACTATTTTTCTTTGAAATAAATGCCCTAAAATAACCTTTGAGAATTTGGAATAACTATACAGGAAGGTTAAATAATTTTAAGAATTTTATTTTTTTGTGAAATATAACTTTCCATAAATAATGTAATATGTGAGCGACAGTGACAAGTTTGTACATAATAAATTAAAGGTTTGGGGTTTGTGTGTGAGATGTATAAAATTCATCTTTACTTTTATTTGAAGCATTCCTACGACTCCAAACCATTTGCCGCGTTTCTTGAATCCGAAACTTCGTTCTTTCGACAATACCAACTCGTAACTGTATCCATTAAAAAGACTAGTAAGAAACGCATAGCTCTTTAAAGGGAGGGTGAAGAGGAAAATCAAGTGATTTTTTATCGATTCTTCTACTAATTAAAAGACCATTCTGCATACTGAAACATCCAGGAAATATAGTCTCCGAATGATTTTAAAATTCAAATTAGGTACAGATTTTATGGATAATTTGAAATAAGGACCTCTGACCAATCGCGTAACGCCCTGCCTTTCTCTTAACAAAATTTCTTTTGCACACTCTACATCTCGCGCCATGATTGTCACATCGCGAGTATAACTTTAATCCAATCTCGCGCTTTTTTTATTCGGCATGGAGCGTGCCACGAGAATTTTATTAACAAAAAGGCAGGGCGTTACGCGATTGGTCGGAGGTCCTTATCTCAAATTATCCATAAAATCTGAGCCTAATTTGAATTTTAAAATCATTCTGAGATATTTTCTGTATGTTTCACTATGCAGAATGGTCTTATAATTGGTGGAAGAATCGATAAAAACTCACTTCACTCTTCCCTTAACAGGATTATTATTTAAGGCAAACAGAATTAACAATAAAGTGAAACACTAATAAGAGTGAACACTAATATTTTCGATTAACTTTCTGTCGTATACATGCGCGATTTATAGGGCAAATCGAATTATATTCAACAGGTTTTCACTATGAAATCTGCCATCTCTATAAGGCAAAAATAATATATTCTACTCTTGCCTTCGTTTCTGTAATCCTATTTAGCAGAATTCTCATTGGATGGAAATCCCATTCAGCCGAACTCCCATTGAATGGAAATCCCATTCTGCCGAAATGTGCCAAAGTATTTTTGAAATTTGAGGAGTGACGGATTTCAAATCAATGGGATTTATGTACTATAATCCCTTCGATATGATAAGAATTTTAACGCTGTTCACCGGATTATAACATTTTGTATGTTCTGCCCTTTGAACGTTATCAATGTTTAGGGTGAGACCAGGAATGGAAGCAATCGAAATAATGATTTTCGAAAGGTAACTTATTCCATATTTGAGTTGGGTTATAGTGGAGCCTCCGAGATGAACTAGGCCCATGCGTGTCGCGTAGCGAGAATATTTTTTTAACCAATTTAGTTCGCCGTGGTTATACGCTTGGGGGCACTTATATTACCGTAAAATAAACAAAGTTCAACCCCGTGACCCTGTCGACTGCTTAGGTATTTGAGCCAAGGTCGCGGATTGTAAGTATACGTTTTTGTTAGAATATAGCCTAAACTTTAACATAGGTCAAAGGGTCACTACCCATAGGGGGAGCTTTATACGTCAAAATTAATGACGTCACATTGTCATGCCTGTATTTTATCTCACCCAGTCTCACTCGCGTGTGTACCGGTAACCCTAACGGTGATGTACAATACAGTCTTTCTTAACAGTATTATTGTTGTTCCTAATAAACGTTTTTGCATTAATTTAATTAACTAAGCCATTGTTTAATTGCGTTAACTCGATCATCCAACAATGTAGTAGCAGAGCGTGGTTACCAATGTACGACTTTAAAAACGCAATAACGTTGGAAGGCAAAGGCTTAAGGTACGGTCAACATTAGTGCGTAGTAAACAAAAACAAAGATGGCGGACGGCAGTAGCACCTCACTCATGGGACAGATTACGAAACTAAAGTCAACCAATTGTGTCAATTGGCGGTTTGAAATGGAGATGGTCTTGAGGGATCGAGGTCTTTGGGATATTGTAAACAAGACAGAAACAGCACCTGACCCATCAGCGTCTGCAGATATTCGACAAAAGTATAAACTATGGGTAGAGAAAGCTTTTTCATCTCTCGCTCTTGGCTTGTCTGAAGACATACTGTAGTGTTCAAATCCGGGGTAAATAATTAGTCGGGATAATTATACACTTAATATTTATTCTACATTTAATGAATGTTGGTTATTACATAGTACAGGATGGGAGCAACGCGTTTACGTTACCATCCAGAGCCGAGGAGAGAGCGAGAGTGTTTTCGCGTCGGGAGGTAGGCTCTAGCCTTTGATTAGTGAGACTAGCGCCATCTACATCTTGTATGGAATAGTTTACATGTGAATATGACAATACTCTCCCGTTAGATTTTAAGTTCGAGGTACATAATAAGTTAAACGCGAGAATTTAAAAGTTCAAAATAATACTCATAAAAGCCTTTAAGAATTTAGTTTTACATTTCTAAAAGGGACTGTGGTTGTGCACTTAATGTAATAATGTTGTTAAACAAATTGTATAGTTATTTTTAAAAGGGCATCAACTATTTTGAATTTGTACTACTCTAAGGAATCAAAATTTGATTGTCTCAGAGTCAGGTTATCACTTGATTGTTAAATTTAGGCAATGACGTTTAAAGGTTTAGCCGTGTAGGAACTCGTCTGTTCCGGATAGGACGATTGGAGGTCTGGCTTGGTGTCTCGACTTCTTTTGCTATGGATGGAGGTTCTGCTGAGGACTGTCTTTCTGATGATGGGATTGGTACTTGTTGTACTATTGGTTCCGTCCCGCTGCTGGCAGTTAGAGATGGTGGTACCAAGGACAGAGGTGTCCCCAAGACTTAAACTTAAGACTTCCTTAAAACTTGTAAAAATTAAAATAAATAAGTTTAAAACTTGTAAAAATTAAAATTTTCAACTCTTCCCTTAACGCATTCTCCTTTTCCTTGAACACTTCTTTGTGAGGGTCATTCTATAATGAATTTAACCCAACATGACTCCGTTAGAAGTTCTAGGTCCTATTAGCTTTAGGCCTAATATAAAGCCATTTAAAACTAAAATGTAGATTGGTTTGAGATAGGAAGCTTTAAAACCAATGTTTCAACGAATAAAAGAACTACATAGCCTTATTATTTCATACATATTCAATAATTCTAAAGTAATAACAGCTTCAAAATAAACAAACAATAGGAAAATGGAAACTAGCATCTTCCGTAATAGGGCAATGAACGTAAACAAAGTATACATTTCTATTGCTATTAAATTAAATCCAGCTGTGGCCTGTCAATAAGTAAGGGATATTATAAAGAAAGGCTTACCTTCTTTTTGTGTTTCTGAGCCACTTGTTCAAGCTGATCCAGTAGTTGGCGTTGAATCTGTTCATTACAACGCCAACTACTGGATCAGCTTGAACAAGATCCAGTTGTAATTGTTTCTGTTGATTAATTTTAATCAACTTTTCTTCTAATGTGTTTATCATCTGCAAAGCTGGTCCAGGTAGGCTTTGCTTCCACTCTAAGGCAGACCAATCCGTCTTAAGCCTATTTTAAAAATTAATTGGTATAATTAAAACATTAAATCATAATTAAAACTCATTACTTCAAATAGTTACTTTAGGGTGGCTAAAATTTAGGTCTAATTATAACATTAAGTAAATATATTTACCTCTGCGCAACAAATCTTAAACTATTTTAAGTAGTTATCATAAATCTCAAAGCTTTAATTATTAACAAATCAATTTAATCGCGATTAAACGTTCAGAACCTTGTCGAGGAATAGAATACTTTCCTCCCAGCGCGCAACGAGGCCAACGACACGAGGAGCCGTTTGATTTTTGTAGTTTAAAAAACAAAGATCACGTGGGTTTGAACTAGCCAATAAAAGCTCACTTAAGGAAAAAAAAACCTTTAGAGCTGGAAACCATCAGAAACGGACATAAGCCGTTTTCTTTTTTATTCAAAATTAAGACCCTCATCAATTCCCTAGTAGCACTGCCGACGTGGGGCCTTCATGGTCGGCTTTGTGTGTTACCGACGAGTTGGTAAAAAGTCACTAATAAGTCGGGAGAGTAATAGTTTAAAAGTCGAAATGTCCGCCTGGAGGGACGACGGCCCGCCGGTTTTCCTACTGTTTTGAGGCTACTATAAAACGACTGTTGGCCGACTATATGTCGGCGTTATTATGCCTACCTAAAGCCGCTCTCAATCCGACGATTTCGCGGCTTTTAAGTATAGGAACGGTAAATCGTCGGTAAAGGGCTGGTAGAGTAAGGGTTTGAGAGTCGAAATGTCCGCCCGGCGGGACGACGGCCCACCGGTTTTCCTACTGTTTTGAGGCTACTATAAAACGTCTGTTGGCCGACTATATGTCGGCGTCATTATGCCTACCTAAAGCCGCTCTCAATCCGACGATTTCGCGGCTTTTAAGTATAGGAACGGTAAATCGTCGGTAAAGGGCTGGTAGAGTAAGGGTTTGAGAATCGAAGTGTCCGCCCGGCGGGACGACGGCCCACCGGTTTTCCTACTGTTTTGAGGCTACTATAAAACGACTGTTGGCCGACTATATGTCGGCGTCATTATGCCTACCTAAAGCCGCGCTCAATCCGGCGATTTCGCGGCTTTTTAGTATAGGAACGGCAAATCGTCGGTAAAGGGCTGGTAGAGTAAGGGTTTGAGAATCGAAGTGTCCGCCCGGTGGGACGACGGCCCACTGGTTTACCCACTGTTACGACACGAATGAAATACGACCCTCATCCAGCACGTTTGAGAGTCGACTTAGCCGCCTGTCAGCAAGAGGTCCGACGGATTTGCGACGATCAAGCCTTAACTCGAGGCTTCATTCGCTTATAGTAAAGGATACTGATACCTAGTATTGAAATTTCATTAATACATTTTCAATGAACAACACTTAAGAATTTGTACTTTGAATATTTCAAGTATCATGCAGGTCAATTATAACAATTTCAAATATCAAACAATGTATTCGATATTACACGACTAGTCGAATGGAAATATTAGCTGCCTAGCTAATTGGTTTTAACAAAAAATAAAATTTTTCACGGCGAGTATAATATTTACATTAATTAAAGCATTTATTAATATTCATTGTTAATATCTTCGATGTGGCCAGTTACTATCTTTTAAATTACAAAAATCTTAATGAAAAATATACACTTACAGATTTTTTAAGGAAAAAGAAAAACATACAATTCTAAAGGGTATTACTTGACACATTTTTCTCTTAAAATGTTTGAAACCGCATAAAAATTCTGTAACTAAAACAAATTGAGATCTATTTGGGAATTCAGTATCATTTTCACAACCAAAAATCTTTAAAATACTTAATATATAAGGTTTTTGAACTCCAAGCGCCCCAAAGCACTTGCTTCTTTTATATTCAAACAAAGAAACTGAAGGTATACATAAACGTTTAAGTTTTGGTTTCACTTTATAGGGCTGTGGTTCCCAGCAGATGAGAAGCTAGGTAAAAAAGCAAAGGCTTATGCATAAAACTGGCTCTAAAAATTAGATAAATAACAAAATTCAAACCTTACGTGACAAACGAAGACGTTTCTAGTTTATATAGTGTGACAAAGAACCTTAGCGATGAAATTAAAAGTTAGCAAGCCTAGAACTAATCATTTTCGACCACAAAAATCTCGTTTAAACATTCTAACGACCCAGCCGCGTCAGAGATACTGGAAAGGCTAACTTGCTTTCGCACTAGCTTCGATGATGACGTGCATGGCGTTACCTTAGTTACGCCAATAGAACAGAGGCGTGTCACCTGACCCGAGAAATTACAGGAGGGGAAATTCAAACTAGAAAATCAGATGTGTTTTCTTCCTTTGCAGTTTTTTGTAACGTTATGTTTCTAGTGTGGCCAAAAAAAATAGTATTATCAACTTCTGCTTGTGGGTCGAAATATAGTATAAGTTAAATATATAACAAATAAAAATTGGTGACATATGCGGAATAGTAAAAGTCCAAAAAACCGTCCCACGGAAAAAGAAGGCCCACCAACAACTTCGTTTTTCATTTTACTCTTTTAAAACGTGACCATACCAACTAGCGGGAAGGCGTTGGTAATCAATTGGCAAAAATGGGTTACATGTTTAGGACGGTAGGCAAGCCTACTTCAAACCACCACAGTTCCAACTGTCGGATAAATGTCGGTTACTAAACGGCCTAAGAATAACTTTGCTTTTAATTTTACTCTTCTTAAACGTCACAATAACGACTAGCGCGAGGGAGTTGGTAATCAATTGGCAAAAAATGTGTTGGAATTTTCTAGACGGTAGGCAAGCCTACTTTAAACCATCTCATTTCCAACTGTCAGATAGATGTCGGCATTGCCAACTAAAAGAAGTAGTCGGCTTCATGAGTCGGAAAAGTGTCGGAATAAGCATGGTACAGCCGACTGGACCGTAAACCGACTATTCGACCTTTAACCGACTGTTTTGCGGAAGGCTTGTGCTACTGGGGTTACCGCATTCGACGTACAAAATTGACGATGGAGAAAGCACCTCTTGGTCTCTTCCGCTGCTGGTAATAGAGTACGGTGAATTTGGTAGGCTCTCTACATGGTCACGACGGACCTCTTGGGTTCTTCCACTACTGGTTCATTATTTCGGACACTAGGGGGTCACTGGTCCCAAGGAGTAGTTTAAAAAATATTCTTATTTCCCAGACCTCGTTGTTACTACCAATAAGTCCCAATTTCGACGCAAACTGTCTGATTATTTTAAGTCTCTACCTTAGCTAAGTTTTTAAATTGTTTTGTTCACCCTGCTTTACTCTCCCCCCCCCCACACTGGGCCCCCTACATCCAATTTTTACTTAATTGTTTTCTTTAAAAAAGTCTGTTATCTCTCATAGAAAACGCCTAATATTATCGCTGCTCATGCTTAAACCACTCAGATGGCTCTTTGGGCAATTGTATTGACTAGACATGGCTGAAAATAAACTATAATAATACACCGCGAATAATCTAAATTTAGAGTATTTATCTTTTTTTTATAAAAAAAATTTAAGCCTAAATTAGTAGTATCAAAAATAAATAGGGGAAAGTGTCGGACTCTCTCCTTCGTCTGTGACATGCATTTGGAGGGGTGAATGCATACTCGAGAAATCTGTTTCATCCCCCTCGCCTATTCACCATGTACCTAAGATAATTTGTGATATTGCGCGTGAAGAAATAGTGCGGTTTTATTTTACATTAGCTGCTTTTGACTGAGGCTAAAAGTGGCCACTGCAGTTTATCGCCACAATTTAATTTGATGATGTACATAATTGTTTTAATTTAGTTTGCTAATATTGATGTTATTTACTAATATTAAAACGTTTTAACTCAGGGCCTAAGTTTAAACGAAATTCTGAAGGATTTTCACGATGAGTTTTTTGAATTAAATGATGATTTCAAGAACATCTGCGGCATTTTAAATTTAATTTCGGCTTGCTAACGTTTTAAACAAACTTCAACCTCGTTCAAACGCGAAAATAACACTAAAGAAAATAGAACAGAGCGCGGAGGTCCGAGGTTGTGACTCTTCCTTGAGATAAGCCTATGCCAAATTCTCCCGTTTGGTGGCGTACGAGCGTTATTTTCGGGAAGAATGACATCATCAACTACAAATCTGATTGGCTGATACCATTTTAAACACCTCTCGCGCGCTTGAGCGTCTCGAAATGCATGTCAAGCTAAGGCAAAGGCAGGAAAATATGGCAGTCCGACACTTTCCCCTATTTACTTTTGGTAGTATTTAATGAGGAAAATTCACAATCGCGGCCAGATCTTAGCCGATTCATCTTAACAATGGGTAACTTTTAAGTCTTCAAAGGAATTACTTGAGGCAGATACTAATTAAAGTTTGCCTCACAAATTGGCTTAGCAATAATTGTTCTAAAAACGGTGTTTATGTTAGTATCTCCGCCACGAAACAAGGAAGATAGAGATTAGGTGCATAGACTATTCCACTCTTTCCTGCAGAGAAGTAAGCGCAGAAGCAGTGTAGTGATAGATGTTTTACACAGATGACTGCTTAAAATTAAGTAAGAAACTGACAGACAATGCTAAATTAGGGGTCATCCGTAAAACACTCCAATTATAACTCGTAAACGGTATCCCATGAGGCAAAATGCCCTAGAGCAATGGAACACACTGTATAAGATGAAATTCTCTTTAGATACGTGTGGTTACGTAATAGAATCGGAAGAGTTTTCTAAAATTATGATTTATTTTCTAGAAAACAAAAGATAATTTGCTATCCTAATTAATGTTTCAAACATTATATTGTAAATTAAAACTCTCCAGACCAGAGTTTCTAAATTGATTAACTAAAATTATACTAAATTATAGAAATATGTAGAATTCAGGGCTAAATATTTCTTATATTTTTTTCTTTATGATATTAACACAACGATTATACACTAAAAACTACAGCGGTAGGCTAAGTGTTGAAAAGCGTAGCTCAAATGAGATCCGAACAGAACCTTCTTAAAGTAGGGATGGGGACCGTCTCTAAATGTTTATGCGTCATTCTGTGTATGCGTTAGTCCAGTTAAACGTTATACCGTTTATGCATTAATCCTGTTATACACTAATACAATTAAGCGTTAATCCGGTTATGCGTTATTCCGTTTAGGCGTTATTCCATTTATGCGTTATTCCATTTATGCCTTATTGCCAGTATGCGTTATTCCGAATATACGTTATTCCGCGTATGCGTTATTCCCTCGCTCAGTATCGGGACGTACACGCGGGTTGATTGATTCATTGCCGTCTTTGCGCACTCTCATGATACAAAAAGACCACAGTGCAGGCGCCAAAAGCGAGATGGAAGGCAAAGTTTTACCCGCGTGTCTTTCCCTTTTAGTTACATCGAAATGGTATATTACAGACCAGAAGTTTGTAATACTTCACTTCGAGAGAAGTGTTACAGTGTACCGCAGAGTGTGACTGATATAAGCGGTACAGTTTGTTCAGATTCGGTAATGAATCGTTACTGCGCATAAGGAACAAATACACAAACAAACCACTTGATTGAAGTAAACTAAAAACATTGCCAAGATCATATTTACTTGAAGGGAGAGAATGATATTAAATTTTTTCTCACCCTTACTTTGATTTGATACAATGCTACTATAACCATAACCAAAGTACCAAAACATAGTAATTTTTCCAAAAATGTATTTTATTAACTCCTGGGTACTACTTTGATTTCATAGTCGGCCGCTAAACTAACAAGAGGATTGTTTTCCATTACCATTTCGCCTCTGTTTCGCGGACCATGATAGACGATCCGCGCCTTTTGCATGACATTAGCAATAACGAGAAACAAGTCGTTGCGAGCCAATTTCTCGCCAATACACATTCTCTTTCCTTCGCCGAATGGAACGTAACCTGAAAATTTCTTTGTCGAATAATTGCCGGACGAATCCAGAAATCTTTCGGGTTTCAATTTACGCGGTTCTTCCCACAAATTCGGGTCAAAATGGGTAGCGTTGATGTCAAAGATGACCATGGTTCCTTTCGGAGTTTTTCGCCCACCGAGTGAAGTGTCGACGTTAGCAGCGTGAGGAAGTAGCATCGGAACTGGCGGTGGCATCCTCAAGATCTCGGAGATAAAAGCCCAAGTGTAAGGACAGACATTTTTATATTCTTGCGTAGGGAAGTTGGTACCTGCAATATAAAACCGCCAATACGCGAAAAAGATACTCTTTCTGAAAAAATGTCAAATATATTAGGCTACTAATACCTATATTGTCGTCTATCTCCTTTCTAAGGCGTTCCTGGATATCGGGATAGGTTGCCAACGCCAAAAAGATCCAAGTTAAACTAACCTGCGTGGTATCCGTGCCAGCTGAAAACGCGGAGTATACTCGCAATTACGCGTAATAATTTACTTTTGCAAATAAATAAATACCCAAAAACAAATCGCCTTATATTTTCTCTAAATATTTATCGGTCAAATATTCTTTGCTGGCAGATTCCTCTTTTTCCGCTTCTATTCCGGATGCGATGACTGAATCGGCGAAATGCCTTAAAGGCTCACCGAAAACGTATCCCTTTTTAATAACTCGTAATCTTTCACTTAAGAAGTTTCCAATTTCTTCGAGGCTAAGTCTGATTCTGTTTTCAAAACCGTGGAAGAAGGGAAAAAGTAGCGGGTAAAAGTCCCCTGGAGAAACGAGCATAGTTTCGTGGAATAAATCAGCGCTTGTCTTGAATAATTGCGTTTCGGCATCGGACAGTTTATTAAACCTGCGTTATACCATTATCAAACTTCATCCATAAAGCAGATCCATACTTAGAAGAGTTTTGTAGGGTTGTGAATTTTGACATTTTGATAATACCCAAAAGCAGTTTGAGCTATGATGGCGAAAGTTGTTTTTTGCAGTTGTTACTGCGGGTTGAAAGGGCTCTTTTTAGACATCATATTTTGTAGCATTTCAGACCATTTCTTCAACGCTATCTTGTACAATGGTAGCCAGTACATCAGAATCGGCGAATTTTCTACGATAAAGGTGGTTTAATACTCTGTATTTAAAAATCCGCGAATCTATACAGTCTAGCTGTACGTAACGGCTGTGAATCCAACTTTTTGCTTGTTACAGGGAGCACATTATCCAAAGGAGAGTCAGAGATAGAAGAGGGAAGGTACTTTATAACGGCCGGGCACCCTGGCTCTTACGCGCATCTGCCTCGGCGCACAGCCGAGGAGTAAGACGTCACGTGATCCTTTGAGAGAGAAATTCAAAAAGGGTAAACCCGAAAATACGGTTAGAGAGAGGCTAACATTACACACTAGACTCGACTAGAGATCAGCATTCAGCGTGGTTACTGTAGCTTTGTCTACGGTTAATTTACAATTTTTTATAATTTGTAAGCCTAATAATGGTTTCCTATAAGAAATGTTGTTACAAAAACTGCTACAATAATACGAAAAACTGTAGCCCCGATATTATATTCATTTCATTCCGGCATTCCTCAAACATAAAACCATATTTGACCTATGTAAAAGATGGATTATTTCGTACGGTAGAACTGATTTAACCACGGAAAAGATAAAAAGAACACATGTGCGCCCCTTGAACAACAGAGCAGTGTCCCAATGCCTCGAATTATTGCGACAGCTACGGTAATAACAATACTTTATTATAACCATATTTATTATTTTTCTTTGAATATTGAGAGGTTAAAAAATAAAACACTGGAAAGGGTCACTGCTTGTTATTACTTTGAAACGCCATAGCGTCCGTGTGTTTCAAGGCGTGTTGCACTGAAATATATCAAAAGCGCTACCAATATATTTTACATTCGAAAATAAAGTTATCAAACCTTACGCAAATTGAATTCTGGTCTCGAAATGATGTCATTTCTTTTGGTTAGTAAGCCTTCTCTGGTCATCTCCCAGTCCGCCACAATAGCCATGGGAACAGAGCCAGCCCACAATGTGTATATTCCATTGTACCTCTTCCTTAACCTTTCCAAAAGGTCCTGCACGTTATTCTTATTTCGAACTTCGAAGAAATACTGCGACAAAAAATAATAATTAGTATATCAAGAATAATGACTGATTTAATAAGATCTATCTTACGTAACACGTTCCCGAGTAAGGGAATTGGCAAAGGTCCGGGTGGAAGACATCTAATCTCGATCCAATATTTAACGATATAAAATGTTATCAACCCGATGGCTAGAGCCGGAAACCACGACCAATCCACGGACAACATTTCCATGTAATAAAACCCTTTAAATTACTTCTTCAAAATTTATCCTCGGCTAATAAAACGACCTTCAAAATCATAATGATTCAAGGAGACTTATATAAGATGCTTTTATTTTGTAGAGATAAGTTGATTAATTTTATTTAGTCTATAATTTTCAAACAGATAATGGTATCGAAAGATGAATTTCAATTTCATCTAAGAATAATGGAAGGACAAAATTGTTCAATAACGTTTGCAAAATACGTTCCATAAATAAAGTAAGTTTTCGTATTTATTTCAGTAATTATTGCTTTGAGATTTTATCTTTGCTATAAAATCAGGTCTTGAGAGAGAGCGTGAACGTTGTTTTGATCTTGAGAGAATGAACGTTATTCTTTTCGCGCTCGAGGAAGGATTGTTTTCAAGGTCCTTACTATACGTCAGATTTAAACTACAATCAGGCACAAATAGAAATAATAAAAAGTAGTAAATTTTAAGGTCTCGTTTCACTGGTCGAAAAATCTGCATTCTACTGTTACGTCAGAACTCGTATAGCGCTAAGATCCAAAGAGAGAAAATTTTGAAATTCCTGTCGCGGTGCAGTCACCAAACGGACGAGACGATTACTAAATGGCTCACATGAAAAAAATCATCCATTGGAATAAAGGAGATTTTTACGTTTCGTACAGGCAGGCATTGGGAGGGGGACGAATTTTACTTAAGCAACCCCCAAAATCCCACTCTCTCTCGTGAGATAGAGGCGGTTTCAGTACTGAAACATTTTAAAAGGGTTAAAAGAAATGCTAGACTAGGAAGTACAATTTTGTTTTGAAGTTGAGGTAATAAATGATACGGAGAGAGTATAGGGTTTCATTAAAGAGAGCCAGACAAACACTATTTCCATAGGAGTAGCAGCCATATCTCAACTTAGAGGCATGATAAACTTATGCTTTCTGATATCTGTATTCATCTTTGGTATAATTCGTAAATATTTTGATAAACCCTTTGCTTGTTGAATGATTCTCGTCGTTTTCGATAAAAAGGTGAAAGGTTCAAGAGCTTTTAGATAACAGCAACAGTGACGGATTTGATATGTTTAAAAGTGTATTCTAGGAGTCCCTTGTCGGGTTTAACATTATATATTACCATAACGTTGATAACTGAAAGACAGTTGCCTACTTAATTAGTTGGCCACGAGAAATCCACGAGCCACATTTTTATGAAAAAATGTTCCTTTAATCAGTCGATTACAGAAGGTCAGTAATATTAAACATTATACCATCAACATTCAGATAAAATACACCACCTTGAACTCTTGAATATTTGTAAGTAATTAGGGTAGTATCTAATTTAAAAGATGGAACTTGTTTTATCTAGGTAAGACATTAATCTCAAAATCCGCGGGCAAATTAAAGAAGGGGTTGTTTTCACTCTGCATTTTATTGGCGTTTCTGCTCGCCACAATGCGAACTTTGCGCGTGACATTTGCAATGATGAGAAATAGATCATTTCGAGCTAATTTCTCACCAATGCACATTCGCTTTCCTTCGCCGAATGGAAGATAACCGGGTATTTTCTTGGACGCGTAGTTACCATCCGAGTCCAAGAACCGTTCCGGCTTAAATTTCAACGGTTCTTCCCACAAATTCGGATCAAGGTGTGTAGCGGTAATATCGAAAAACACGATTGTCCCGTAGGGAATTTTCTTGCCGCCAATTGACGCGTTGACGTTGGTGGCGTGAGGAACGAGTACGGATAAGGGCGGTTTGTACCTCAAACATTCCGAGATGAAGGCCCAAGTGTAGGGACAATCTTTCCTGCGGTCCACGGTTGGTAAACCGGAACCTAATTGTAATTAAATTGCATTTCGGTATAGGTAATATCGGGATAAACATACAAACGACGTAGGTAATTCTAATGGTGCTTGTTCCGAGCTTAAAGGCCGACTTCCAGCGAAAAGGGCTCTAGCAAACTGACAACCGAGCATCGAGACTAACAGTGGAGCGACCGTGCCGATTTTCGAATCCCCGCTGGGGCAAAAGTTGGAAGGCTTCTAGCTAACTAAAAACCGTGCAATGTGGTTCTAGCGAACTGAAGATACGCAATAGAGAATTTCCTTCCGAGGAAAGCAAAATTCGAGAGGAAAAAAGATTAAAAGGATTTCTGTTGTTCATCTTCAGTTCTCTAGAACCACATTGCACGACTTTCATTTAGAGAGAACCCTTCCATCTTTTACCCCAGCGGGGATTCGAAAATCGGCACGGTCACTACATTGTTAGTCTCGATGCTCGGTTTTCAGTTCGCTAGAACCCTCTTCTTTGGAAGTTGGCCTTTAAGTTTCATCCTAACGTAAGACCGTTAAGACGGGAGAGGAGTATAATTCCCCGCGACCCATCTATTGAATCCTACGCAATTAAGAAAATGTTTGTACCTATGTTGTCGTCTATTTCTTCACGAATTTTTTCCTAAATTTCAGGAAAGGCAGCTAAAGCTTCGAATACCCACGTGATGGCAGTTGTAGTTGCGTCGGTACCAGCTGAAAACATAAGTATAGCGTTTAAGAGACAGCTATTCTAAGGGAGCGGTACCGCTCCCTTAGATAAGGCCTGATGACGGCTCTAATGTATAAGGAAGGTTTTTGGATTGGTTTTAACTTTTTTCGTATTAAGTTTATTGTTTCGAAATTTTTCTACTGAACTAAAATCCGGGCCCTTAATATGTGGTAAAAATTTCAAGATGATCCACCTAATAGTTTGTTTTATAAAGCATAAAGTTGCTAAGGGTGGTTTTCATTTGCATAAAATTAATCACAGATTTTGGCGAAAAACTAGAGAATCTCCATAGAAATAACATGGGAAATTTTCCAAACTTACCCATTTTGTAACTACCCTTACAAAAACAACTATACGTTTGATAGATTTCAAAACGGTCTTAAATGAAAGCCCCATTTTTAAAGTGGGCGCCAATTTTTGTTTCATTAAGAAAAACAAAGTTTAAGTATTGTTTTTAATAGTTTTAAGTACCTGCTCTGAATTACGTGGTTTACCTTTAAACTGTGGAACTTAAGACTTTTTTGCTTGGGTTAAGTAATAAAGAAAGTCATTCTAGGACTTACGTCGTTTTACTGCAGATAACCAAATTGGTAGGGCAATTAGCTTGCTTAATTGTCGTTATAACTATTGCGCGTCCAACTAATTTAGTTGTGAAGTACAGATTAGACTTAATTAAACAAAATAAGCAATTAAAGATAATTAAACAAAATCAGCAATTAAAGATAATTACCCAATTATAGGTAATTAAATTTTTACACGAATCTAAACTTAACATCTGTTTGTGTACAAGTCTACGGAATCTGTTTAAGCGCAGACCTACAGAATATTTTTGTGCAAAGGAGTACAAAATCTCTTTGAGCAGAGGCCTATACAATCTTTTCATGCACAGGACTATGGAATATTGTTTTACACAGGCCTCTGGAATATTGTTTTACACAGGCCTATGGAATATTGTTTTACACAGGTCTACGGAATGTTTTTGTGCAAATCTGCATGGAATCCTTTTGAGTATAGGAGTATGGAATCTTCTGTGCACAGGTCTATGGAATTTTTTGTTCATGGGCCTATGGTATATTTATGTGCACAAGTTTGAAGAATCTTTATTTGCACAAGTTCGAAGAATCTTTATGTGCACACAAGTCTGAAGAATCTTTATGTGCACACAAGTCTGAAGAATCATTATGTGCACACAAGTCTGAAGAATCATTATGTGCACACATGTCTGAAGAATCTTTATGTGCACACAAGTCTGAAGAATCATTATGTGCACACAAGTCTACGACTTCTGTTTGTGCACAGGTCTATGGAATCTGATTTGCTCATTTCTATGACATCTCTTTTTGCGCCAGTCAATAATATTTGTTTATGCACAAGTCTAAAACATCTGTTTGTACACAAGTCTAAAACATCTGTTTGTACACAAGTCTAAAACATCTGTTTGTACACAAGTCTAAAACATCTGTTTGTACACAAGACTAAAACATCTGTTTGTGCACAAGTCTAAATCATCTGTTTGTGAACAAGTCTATAACACCTGTATATGAGCAATTCTATAACGCCTGTTTGTGATCAATTCTATAACACCTGCATGTGAATTTTGACATTTTGATAATACCCAAAAGCAGTTTGAGCTATGATGGCGAAAGTTGTTTTTTGCAGTTGTTACTGCGGGTTGAAAGGGCTCTTTTTAGCCATCATATTTTGTAGCATTTCAGACCATTTCTTCAACGCTATCTTGTACAATGGTAGCCAGTACATCAGAATCGGCGAATTTTCTACGATAAAGGAGGTTTAATACTCTGTATTTAAAAATCCGCGAATCTATACAGTCTAGCTGTACGTAACGGCTGTGAATCCAACTTTTCGGCACACTTCCCATTGCTTGTTATTACTTTGAAACGCCATAGCGTCCGTGTGTTTCAAGGCGTGTTGCACTGAAATATATCAAAAGCGCTACCAATATATTTTACATTCGAAAATAAAGTTATCAAACCTTACGCGAATTGAATTCTGGTCTCGAAATGATGTCATTTCTTTTGGTTAGTAAGCCTTCTCTGGTCATCTCCCAGTCCGCCACAATAGCCATGGGAACAGAGCCAGCCCACAATGTGTATATTCCATTGTACCTCTTCCTTAACCTTTCCAAAAGGTCCTGCACGTTATTCTTATTTCGAACTTCGAAGAAATACTGCGACAAAAAATAATAATTAGTATATCAAGAATAATGACTGATTTAATAAGATCTATCTTACGTAACACGTTCCCGAGTAAGGGAATTGGCAAAGGTCCGGGTGGAAGACATCTAATCTCGATCCAATATTTAACGATATAAAATGTTATCAACCCGATGGCTAGAGCCGGAAACCACGACCAATCCACGGACAACATTTCCATGTAATAAAACCCTTTAAATTACTTCTTCAAAATTTATCCTCGGCTAATAAAACGACCTTCAAAATCATAATGATTCAAGGAGACTTATATAAGATGCTTTTATTTTGTAGAGATAAGTTGATTAATTTTATTTAGTCTATAATTTTCAAACAGATAATGGTATCGAAAGATGAATTTCAATTTCATCTAAGAATAATGGAAGGACAAAATTGTTCAATAACGTTTGCAAAATACGTTCCATAAATAAAGTAAGTTTTCGTATTTATTTCAGTAATTATTGCTTTGAGATTTTATCTTTGCTATAAAATCAGGTCTTGAGAGAGAGCGTGAACGTTGTTTTGATCTTGAGAGAATGAACGTTATTCTTTTCGCGCTCGAGGAAGGATTGTTTTCAAGGTCCTTACTATACGTCAGATTTAAACTACAATCAGGCACAAATAGAAATAATAAAAAGTAGTAAACTTTAAGGTCTCGTTTCACTAGTCGAAAAATCTGCGTTCTACTTTAATATTATCATAAGTTTATCATGCCTCTAAGTACACAAATATGAGTTACAACTGGGCATCTTCTGCAGGCTACTGTTACGTCAGAACTCGTATAGCGCTAAGATCCAAAGAGAGAAAATTTTGAAATTCATGTCGCGGTGCAGTCACCAAACGGACGAGACGATTACTAAATGGCTCACATAAAAAAAATCATCCATTGGAATAAAGGAGATTTTTGCGTTTCGTATAGGCAGGCATTGGGAGCGGGGACGAATTTTACTTAAGCAACCCCCAAAATCCCACCAAAGAGTAGGGAAATAGGGAGAGATAATCGCATAGGCAGCCGTGATCCATCCGTATTGAGAAGAGAGGAAAATCTGTGATACACTGTTAGAAAAAAAGGTGTTTCAGGGGTGTTCGGAAATACCTTGAGGGGTTTTTAGAGTGTTTTTTAACTAAGATGGTGTTTTCTCCGTAAAAAGGTGCTAGTTGACTCTTTTAAGGTATTTTTTAAGGAACTGTTGATTCACTGGTACGTATAAACACCTTTAGGTGTTAATTGACCCTTATCAATTTTTTTTTAAAAACGGAAATAGTGTTTTTAATATAAATCTGTTTGAATGGTGCGAATAAACACCTTTGGGCTTTACTTAACACTTTTTAGCTGATATGGTGTTTTTTTAAGTGAAAGGTTTTTGATATGACCTTAGAGGGAAATCACCTATTAATTCTACCTGCATAGTGAAGCATCCTAAAAATATCCCAAAGATTTTAAAAATTGCTTTGGACTACCTTTTACCAAATATTTGAAGGAATTCATACTTATTTTGATTTTTCAATCATTGGAAAATAATTCTCGAAGAGTTCAATATGTTGGAACGTCTTGAAGTTAGAGTAATTCATAAAAAATACTTTAATTTCCCCTTGACACAGGTTTTTATCTCTCCGAGTGTCGATGACGTCACGGAGAGGTATTACACTGGACGTATCTGTGTGTCTGAGATGAAACAGAACTTTATAGCTACACAACTACTAAAAGAATCGTAATGCCGAAAAATATTTAAAATATTGCAATTTAATATTCTGCAAAAATAAAATGTTATCGTTTTGAAAGATATATTTTCATCCTACTCGCTTTATATTAACTTTGATATGCGTGTAGTGTTTCGATTCAGATGCAATCTTCATTACTCGTTCTATATAAACTCTCACTTTTGTCATTCCAAAGTAAGAAGTTGATCTTAAATAATTAAATAAATATAAGTGATGTTAATTATTTTAATATTCAGTATTTTACGTTAATTATAGTTAAGTCGGTTTAAGAAACTTAATTCCTAAAATAATTTTAAACATAGCTATCTTTAACGTTATACTTCTAGGGAACACTTATATCAGAACTTTTGTAAATTAAGGGTATAAAAGGTGATTGACTCACACTAAGAGGTAAGAAAATGCGCAATTGCGTAAACCTTTAGTGGAAGCTTTGCCATTGGGAGGCTAGACGTTTCTCGTAACCCCAGCCGCTCGCCGCGTGTGGCATATGTGGTGTACACGAAAAACGATTGCATGGTGTTGTTGTTAGAAGCCATTACATACCGGTTGGCATTGGGTGAAACAATTGGTGGTTAGACAGTAGATGAAGGTGTAACGGGTAGTTAATGATTGACCTTAAATAAGTTGGATAAAGCAACGAAGTAACATTTTTCGAATTTCTGTATACTGCGAACGCGGTCCGGAAATTGCTTCGATTTGCCAACTGCGAACACGGTGACAGACAGACACACAGACACGTCCAGTGCAATACCTCTCAGTGACGTCATCGTCACTCGGAGAGGTAAAAATTCAACTTCATTACGCAATCTCCACACTTGTTTTTACCTCTCCGAGTGACGTATGTCACGGAGAGGTTCTGTAACGATCGTGTGTGTGTGTCTGTGTGTCTGTGTGTCTGTTGTTACACCCACGTGACCGCGTTCGCAGTTTCCAAATCGGAGCAAACGTGTTCGCCATTTCCGAACTGCTTTCACAGTCACGGAAATGGCTCCTCTACTTGAGTTCTCTCACCACCATCTTCTGGTCTTTGTCCATCCCACACGGACACCAGTCTGTACTTACTGGCTTCTAATCACCAACATCTTTTGGTCTTCGTCCATCCCACATGGACACCAGTCTGTACATACTGGCTTCTAATCACCACCATCTTCTGGTGTTCGTCCATTCCACATGGACACCAGTCAGTACTTACTGGCTTCTAACACCACCATCTTCTGGTCATTGTCCATCCCACATGGACACCAGTCTGTACACACTGGCTTCTAACACCACCATCTTCTGGTCTTCGTCCATTCCACTTGGACACCAGTCTGTACATACTGGCTTCTAATCACCACCATCTTCTGGTCTTTGTCCATCCCACTTGGACACCAGTCTGTAAACACTGGCTTCTACTCCATCGTCATCGTTTGGTTTAAGACATTCGCGGCGATCAGCTAGGGTTACGAGAAACGTCTAGCCTCCCTAGGGTGGGTTGTCCACGATAGGTTTTCGCAACTGCGGTTGTTCTTGCTTTTAGCTGTAGTTCGACACCCTTATATACTACCTATTTGAGTAAGGCAAAGCAACCGGCGTATGCTTCATTTCAAACGCCAATATTAGTCAAGTCTCTCAAGAATGTTTAATTGTTCTTTTTTAAAACGATGTAACGTTCAATAAGGCGAATAACTAACGAAGAAATTATTATATTTATTTTAATATTTAAGATAATCTTGTTTCTCAATTGAAAATTAATACGGAAAGAGTTAAAAAGCAGTCTATGTTTTGTCTGTGTGTGCCCGTCCGTTGTTACAGTAGTACGCTGCGTTAAAAGTTCGTTTTGTTTTGAAGCGTAAAGATATCCTACAGAACCATAATATTCCCTTTATCCTTAATATAAAGTGAATATGTGGAAATATTTTTCGTAATTATGATGCATTTAGTACTTTTGTAGCTTTAAAGCTCTATTTCATTTTGATATTCCAAAGATTTTTTTTAATATTATTATTTAAAATGGATGTTTATATATAACTTAAGCTATACTACATCTGTTTATAGCATAATCCTTTCTTAAGTGAATACAAGCACAACGCTATTATGTTGGTCAAATGAACTTTAATTTGACAATAGGCCTAGTGAACCCAAAAGTAAACGCTTGGGTTTGATTTTCGTTTCTGTAATGCAGAGACACTAACGGTTCAGAGTGAGCCGAAAGTTAAATACACTTTTAAATAATTTGGATTAGAATTTATAGTCATGGTGGAAATTTGGGCCGCGTTCAGCAGAGCCCAGCGCTGTTAGCAGTGTTCTGCATAACGGGATTTTGTTTTTGAATTTTGACGTCACGGTGTTTAGCGCTGAGCTAGCGCGGTTTTCAAAGAAAATAGTCGGCTTTTTGGATAACGTGACGTAAAACGCGTAGTTCTCAGCTTGGCGAAAAAACTATGGAGGAATTAATACAAATAGCTCTATGGGACTATAGCTATTTAATTGGCGTGAAACCAGTTGATCACGCGAGAATTTTAAGAGATATGTTAGTTTCTAATTTTAATTCTAAAAGTTGTTATCTATCTCTATAAATATGTTATCATACAATTTTTGTTAAGCCTTGGTACCTTGCACGCTTTATTGCGCTAGCGTCATTTATAAAACGTCGATGACCGTAGAAAAGCTATGACGACAGAGCTCAACGGTAAACATTTCCAAAATCCGCTGTCTTTTTTGGTGAGCTCTGCTGAACTCAGCCCAGACCAGTGAAAGGTCTGATCGTAGTCGGATAATGGCTTCGTGTTATCAAGCTTATTATGGTACGCATTTACTTTCAGTGTGTGTAGCCACAAATAAGCTTTGGTGTTATGTAACGTTAACAGTCATGTTGACAAACTAAGGAAATCGTTGAGGTGAAACGAGAGGATAGTGTTTACATGGCAACCCTGTTGTGAGTATGGCTTTGAACATAGAGGGCATACAGTTGAGGAGTAGAAAATTGGGCCTTTACAAACACGTAAAGGTAATATCCCTCCAAAGTTTTATCTCTTCATTTCCCGTTTTCCTCCCATCGAATGATTTTAATGTGTACAAGTTTATCATTATTGGATGTAAAATGTCGTCTGATTTACAGTATATTTGCTATGCTTTGTATACTGCTTTAATATTTCATAAATTTTAACTTAAGAAACATTTCCATATCTGGGTAAATAAGTTTGTAAGTAGTCGTCTTGACTCGGAGAGGTAATATTTTGGTTTTCCCAACTTGTTCTAATGGTATATACGACATACAAGTTTATCTGGACTTATTGGCTTCTGACAACACCATCATATAGTCTTCTGTGTATACCACATACACGTCAATCTGAAACATTGGCTTCTACTCCATTATCATCGTTGGGATTAAGATGTACGCGCGATCGGCTTAAGTTACGAGAAACGACCAGCCTCCCAACTTGTTAAAAGGTGTAATAAATGTGTCGGGAGAAAATATTTTTAAGACGCAAAGTGTTGAAAATGGGCCATTTAAAACCTTCAGAGGCGTTATTTAACCACTTTAATGGTGCTGTTTTTGGACCCGTCAAAATTAAGACAAAAGGTGCTAAATCACACCTTTGATTTTAAGAGTGAGGGAGTGCACTATTTCATATATAAATCTTACAGGGCCGTAAAGTAACAACCAACAGTAAGACATAATGAATAGTCAATGAGGGTCGCTTAAGTGAGATAGATGACGTTATGAACTACTATTTTCCGATTTTTTTTGTGACCTGCGAACGCGGTCCGGAAATTGCGAACTTTTTGCTCCGATTTGACAACTGCGAACGTGGTGACACACACAGACATGTTCAGTGCAATACCTCTCTGTAACGTCATCTTCAGTAGATGAGGTTTCTACTGCGATAGAAAAACTGGAAAACTTAAAGCATAGCGCGGCTCCAGTGGTCGTTCCTCCTGAACTCCGGGTTTGGCTTAGCAAAGGCTAGTGGGCTTGATTTATACATGCACGTATAAATCCCGCCCACAAATGCCTCTAGCTTAGCCAAGCCAAAACTGGAGTTCGTAAGGAAAGTAAACTTGTAGGGGATCCACTGGAGTCGCGCTATGCTTTAAAAAGGTTGTAGAATACTTACCATTGGCAATACGACTTTCATTACAGCTCTAGAATCCATGATAAATGTCAACTTCGTACCAAAAACCCTCGGGAAGTCTTTGAGAGAAGTGCTACATTTCCAAAGGAAACGGTGAAACATAAATCAAAACTATTAACATGATTAAGTAAACTATTGATTAGTAAGCACTGATGAACACTTAAAGAAACAAAATCCAACTTTTACCAAAAGTATTCTGAGGGTTTGAAACAGTTTAAGGCAGTAGTAATTGTGAAACAAATATATTATCTCTCCGGGTCTATAGAGAATATAAAACACTCCACTTATGTTACTATCAGCAGTTCCAAGAAGAACAGTACCCGAAATAGCAACTACGACTCCCAAAACTAAACTATAAAAAAAAAACTCCCGCGGCGTTGTCCAAACCTAATTTTTGAAAAATTCTTAACCTATTCTAACTATATTTGGATCTTTCATAATGCCACAAATCGGTATTCTGTAATTCCAAATCCCTATTTATTTGGTTCAAACCCTTTCTATCAGTCAATGATTTGTAGACCTATACTAAAATTGATTCCGTGCACAAAAAGATTCTATAAACCTGTACCCAAACATATTCCACAGACCTGTACACAAACCAGAGGTGTGCTAATTAAGTAGTTTGCAAATTAATATTCTAATTAAATGGAATTTTTTACTTATTGAAATGATAATTTAATTTTAATTACTTGCTAGCCAATTGGGAAGTAATTCCGATTAATTAGTATGCATCGGTAAAGCAATAATCTACTAAAAATTAATTATTAGTCGACTTAAAACCCTTATTTCAGGCAATGATTAATCGAAAATTCCAATAAGTCAGAGCGTTGCGCGCAACAGCAAAATACCAGTTTGGTGCACTTTTATTTGAAAAATTTTCGTTTTAGAAATCGACAGTGACATAGTTTGCAATTCCATACCATATGCTCAAAAAGATTCCATAACCATTTGAACAAAAATATTCCGTAGACCTGTGTACAGATTCCATAAACTTATATGCAAACAGGACAAAACTTGTGCAAAAACAGAAGTCATAGACTTGTGCAAAACAGATGCCACAGAGTTGTGGAAAAACGGAAGTCATAGACTTGTGCAAAAACAGAAGTCATAGACTTGTGCAAAACAGAAATCATAGACTTGTGCACAAAAAAGTCATAGCCTAGGGCACAAACAGATGTCATAGACATGCGCACAAACAGATGTCAAAGACTTGTGCACAAACAGATGTCATGGACTAGTGCACAAACAAATGACACAGACTTATGCACAATCATAAGTCATAGACCTGTGCACAAACAAATGCCACAGACCTGTGCACAAACAAATGCCACAGACTTGTGCACAAACAAACATGTCACAGACTCATGCACAATCATAAGTCATAGACCTGTGCACAAAAAGAATCCTTAGACCTGTGCTAAAAGGGATTCCGTAGACTTGTGCACAGATTCCATAGACTAGCGCACCAACAGATGTTATATTTGTGCACAAAGAGATGTTATAGACTTGTGCACAAAGAGATGTTATAGACTTGTCCCCAAACAGTGTTATTGACTTGTGCACAAACAGATGTTATGGACTTGGGCACAAACAGAAGTTATAGACTTGTGCAGAAACAGAAGTCATATACTTGTGCACAAACAGATGTTATAGACTTGTGCACAAACAGATGATATAGAATTGTGCACAAACAGTTGTCATAGACTTGTGCATTATCAGATGTCATAGACTTTGGCAAAAACAGATGTCATAGACTTGAGCACAATCAGATAATTAACTTTAGTTTAATTACCTTTAATCGGAAATCTAGTTTCATTACCTTTAATCGGTAATCTAGTTTTATAACATTTAATCGGTAATCTAGTTTAATAGTCTTTAATCGGTAATCTAGTTTAATAGCCTTCAATCGGTTATCTAGTTTAATAGCCTTTAATCGGTAATCTAGTTTAATTACCTTTTATCAGTAATGTAATTTAATAACCTTTTATCAGTAATGTTGATTAATAACCTTAATCCTTAATTTAGTTTAAATACATTTAATCGATAATCTAGTTTAAATACATTTAATCGATAATCTAGTTTAAATACATTTAATCGATAATCTAGTTTAATTACCTATAATCGGTAATCTAGTTTAATTACCATTTATCAGTAATCTAGTTTAATTACCATTTATCAGTAATCTAGTTTAATTTCCTATAATCGGTAATCTAGTTTAATTACCTTTTATCAGTAATGAAGTTTAATAACCTTTTATCAGCAATGAAGTTTAATAACCTTTTATCAGTAATGTAGTTTAATTACCTTTAATCGATAATCTAGTTTAATTTCCTATAATCGGTAATCTAGTTTAATTACCTTTTATCAGTAATGTAGTTTAATAACCTTAATCCTTAATTTAGTTTAAATACATTTAATTGATAATCTAGTTTAATTACCTATAATCGGTAATCTAGTTTAATTACCTTTTATCAGTAATGTAGTTTAATTATTTTTAATCGGTAATTTAGTTTAATTACCTTTAATCGATAATCTGGTTTAATTTTTAATCGATAATCTGGTTTAATTTTAATCAGAAATTTAGTTTAATTACCTTTAATCGAAAATCTGACTTAATTTTAATCGGTAAATTAGTTTAATTACCTTTCAATCGATAATCTGGATTAATTTTATTCGGTAATTTAGTTTAATTACCTTTAATCGATAATCTGGCTTAATTTTAATCGGTAATCTAGATTAATTACCTTTTAACAGTAATGAAGTGTAATTACCTTAATCGATAATCTAGTTTAATTACTTTTAATCGGTAATTTAGTTTAATTACCTTTAATCGGTAATCTAGTTTAGTAACCATTAATCGATAACCTAGTTTAATTACCTTTAATCGGTAATCTAGTTTAGTAACCATTAATCGATAACCTAGTTTAATTAGCTTAATCGATAATCTGGTTTGATTACTTTTAATCGATAATTTAGTTGATTACCTGTAATCGGTAATCTAATTTAATCACCATTAATGGATAACCTAGTTTAATTACCATTAATCGGTAACCAAGTTTAATTACCTTTAATCCAGAATCTAGTTTAATTACCTTTAATCGGTAATCTAGTGTAATTACCTTTAATCCATAATCTAGTTTAATTACCTTTAATCGGTAATCTAGTGTAATTACCTTTAATCGATAATCTAGTTTAATTACCATTAATCGGTAATCTAGTTTTTAATAACCTTTAATCGGTAATCTAGTTTAATAACCTTTAATAGGTAATCTAGTATAATTAACTTTAATAGGCAATCTAATTTAATTACCTTTAATCGGTAATCTAGTTTATTTCTCTTTAATCGGTAATTGTATTAATTATCTTTAATTGTTAATCAATTTTATTTATCCAAATTGCTCATCTATTCAAATTATCTCTAACTGATGATCTAGTTAAATTATCACTAAAAAGTATTCTAGTATAATTATCATTAAAAGGTATTTTAGTATAATTATCACTAATAGGGATTTTAGTATAATTATCACTAATAGGGATTTTAGTATAATTATCACTAAAAGGTATTCTAGTATAATTATCACTAAAAGGTATTCTAGTATAATTATCACTAAAAGGTATTCTAGTATAATTATCACTAAAAGGTATTCTAGTATAATTATCACTAAAAGGTATTCTAGTATAATTATCACTAAAAGGTATTCTTTATTCTAATCAAGAAGAAATCGTTAAAAACCGAAAAATTGTTAGACATAGTAAATAAAATACAGAAAGACATCCAATTTACATATGAAGGGGAAAATTATAAGTGCTTACCATTCCTAGACTTGCTAGTGAGACATAACAATAAAAATTTTTCGTGTTCAATGTATCAAAAACCCACACATGCTAAAACCTTTTTAAATTTCCAATCATCTCATAGTGATAATATTAAAATAGGAATTGTAAAATCATTTAAAAATAGAATAGAAATTTTATCGGATGATCCGTTAAAGGACAAAAATAAATTTAAAAAACAATGCATAACAAGTGGGTACCCAGAACACATTGTTTATCAAATTTTTGAAAACCATGATGTAAAGAACAATAACCCAAAAGAAAAACCAGAACACATAATTTCATTACCATATATTAAAGGAATATCAGAAAAACGAAGAGGCAATTCAAAAAATATAATTTAACTTTAGTTAGTAAAATAACAAATACATAAAAATCTGAATTAATTAGGAACAAACCAAAAATAGATAAAATGAAAAAAACTGGAGTGGTATACGAAATTGAATGTAATTGCAAAAAGAAATATGTAGGACAAACAAAACGTCAATTGAGGAAACGACAGACAGATCACAAATATTGTGTTAAAACGTTTAATGAAAATAATGGGTTAGCGGTACATATAAAACAAAATGACGACCATCAAATTGATTGGGATTCAGTAGAAATTTTATGTCAGGAGACGAATTGGTATAAACGTTGTTTCAAGGAAGCGGTTTATATTAAGGATAGAGCCAATTTAAATTTAGACCAAGGATCAATAAATATAAATGGGTGGTGAGGTTTTCACTTACAAAAAAGAATATCCAAAAAAAAATTAAGAGTAAGACGATATGGGGTAGTATTGCTTAAAAAACATATGTAAAAAAACTGTAAAAAACTGTTAAAAATTAGTTCTCATTCGGATAATTTTATCACATTATTGTCAAAGTTGCAGCTGAAGAGGGACCGCGGTCCGAAAGCTCCTGCGTATATTTAAATTAATAAATATTTTTTAAAAATCTCCATGAAGTATCAGACTCATTTTATTTAAATTTAAATAATTAATAGAACCATGGATCAGAAGTTTAACATTTATGAGGTATTCTTTTATTTTGAAAGGTATATCTTTTATGGGTAATCCGGTTTAATTTTCTTTAATCTGTACTTGGCAACTAAAATAGTTGGACAGGCAAAAGTTGAAATGTCCTTTAAGCTAGGTAATTGCTCAAACAATTTGTAAACGCAGTAAAGCGACGAAAGTCCAAGAGTGGCATCCTACACTACTTCCAAACTTTTAAAATTAATGAGGGAAATATAAATTAAAAAATAGGTTGATATCTTTTTCAGTAGATAATTCGTTGACCTTGATATTTCAGTTTCATCTAGTTTAAAATAATTGTATTCACATCGGCTAATTAGCGATATTGACCAATCGACCCTAAATAACTTTTTAAATATTATAAATAAAACGGTTCAAAACCTTTATGAATTGAGTTAAATTCTAAATTTAAATATATGGGCTAATTAATTTATCGTAGATTATTTATTTATTGAATTAGTGAAATTTATGCTTAATTTTATATACATAAACACCATATTGCTTTTAAAATTTTAATGTAAATTGTGTGCATCATTTCCCCAAATTATTTTAAGTAAAAAGCTAAAATTACCAAATTAAGAGTTTTTTTAAATTTACAAAATTATTACTACCTAACATGCAAATTTCCAAGGCTTAGAAACATGTTACTTGTGTATTAAACCTTCGCAACAGTATTGACCAATAAACAAGGAGTAAAATTACATAATGAAAGAGGAAGAGACGTACATTTGGTTTGGGTAAAGGTTTGGCGGGAGATCAAAATGTCGATTTGGATTTGGGTTAGAGAATACGGTTTTAAGCTCCCTGTCCAAATGGAACCGATCCAAATGTTTAGATTTGGATCTTCGTCCAAATGATTTAGATTTTCAAAGAATAGGGTCCCTGTTAAATACGAATAGTTCTTCATACCCTAACCCTACGTCATCTAACTATTCCTATTCTAATTCTATTGTGGTTCAAATTACCAAACCAAACCAAACCTATCATAATCTGACCTAATACTCTTGAAGTTCAAAACACCAAGCCTAACCTTATCAGACCTAATACTATTATGGTTCTAATAACCGAACTTGACCTTTACCTTATAATATTGAGGTTAAAACAGCCAAACCTAACTTTACCTCTCCTATTACTAATGGGGTACAAGTAACCAAACCTAACCTTACCTGAGTTTTGAACAATTCTCAACTCTAGAGTTTACCTTACGTATTAGGTATAGTACATACAGATCGTCCTACCCTACACTAACCTAAACCTGACCTAACCTAATACTATTGAAGTAAAAATAATCAAATTTATCGTGACTTAATTTACCATACCTGACCCAATAATATGGAGGTTGAAATAACCAAACCTACACCATCATAAACGACTGTCGTTTTTCACATCCCGGTTGTACTGCACGTTAGGAACTGCTGTAATAGTAGGCCGCATTTACGAGAATCTCTACTTAGGGAACTGCCCTAACCCGGTTTTCTAACTATATAACTACAAAAGGCATCCAAATGTCGAAAAACATTTCTATTTTTTGATATTTTTGGGATACGCAAAGAATACGCGATAAGTTAGTCGTGATTTTTATGGAGATACGACACTTAATATACAAGCAGAAGAAAATACAAATAAGGGGTATGAACTAAGGAGTGGAAGCAGTCGCCTTATCAAGAAACATAAAATGTTATCGCTTGTGTTATGCATCTGAACATAGTAGCCTAAATAAATTTTTAAGTGTGTCCCACTATAGCTTTAGTTGATGGTCCTATATTATTAAATCCGACGTTCTCTACCCTAATTGGGAGGGGCACGGGAGAAACTTCTCTAGTAATTTACAATATTACAATCGTTTTATCGTTGGAATCATACAATCTCATTTACTCGTACAAAGAACTTTGGGACACCTAATTTTTCATCAGAATGAATATCGGATATTTTTTCTGAAAGTATTGCTGTAGAACGGACATTGGATAGAATTAATTCTAGATACATTATAAATACTAATCGTTTACATTTTAGTTCAGCTATTATGTTCAGATGCATTTATTGGAGTAGCTTAATTCGGTGCTATATTTTAAAATACATGCAGTTTTGATAAAATCTTGTTGTGCCTTTATTAGTGCAAAAGCCTAAAATATAAACTGCTAACATTTTATGAGTCTCAGCTTCTGTTCTCAGTCGATGTCGTCAAAAGTTCTGCCACGTCAGCGCAAAATTTAAGAGCAATCACGAGCTAGGACACTAAAAATTAGGGCAAGGTCTATTTGCTTTCTCTATTCTTTAGGCTTCAAATCAGTTATTGGCTTTTGCCACTTTTTTGAAATTATAGGCCTATTTCGCGTTTATTACGCAATAAAGTCCGGCTGAACCGAAAATGCGCACTGCAGTCTTTCTCTACTAATACCAACTGAGGGTTAAGCTTAGGCAATGAGCCGTTTTAAAACTGTAAATGTTACAATAAAGGTCTAAACAGAGTAGCGTTATTGACAATTCTACTCTTACATTTTAATCAAGTAGAAAATATGCCTAGCTAAATTATTCTCTGAATTTTCCGCACTATGCGTGCGAACAAATGGTTCTTCGTTTCTATATAACCACTAGGTAATAAACGAAATGAAAATGTTGACGAGTCCTATAATGATTTCAACAGTGGACAATACGATACTATCTGAGCAAAGTTGACGCGTTTGCTTTACAGTTAGAAATGTATTTCAATTGTAAATAATTTCTATATAGCTAAAAATAAATCAACATTATGATATAATTTATAAAATCATCATGAATTGTGTATATATTCAAAGAATCTACACAATTTGAGATGATTATTTAAAAAAAAATCAAACCTTTAATACTCGGCAATCAATTTTCTTATACTCGATAAATACTAAAAACTACAAATTGACATCATTAAATATACTAGTAGTAAATTTAGATACCCGATATGCATTGTTTTAATAATAGGATACGGTTCTAAACCGAAAAACCGGAATTTGCACTGACTCCACTGTGGGCTAAGAATGCTTATTAGTTTCCTTTTTATCATATATTATGTCGTATCGAACAGTACTGAGATATTTAAGAATAACGTCTCGTTTTACTTGATTTCTTGTGATTAAAATGTAAAACCATTTATCTGTTATCTTCATATGTGCTCATTTATTGATCGTATCCACCATGTACAAAATAATTTAAGTTCTTTGAGTATTTTGTAAATGTTGATTGCTTCTGCGAATACAGAGATATTGGCTGGATTGGTCATATTCGAGATAATTAAGGTCTTCCAGTCCCTTCTGACTTTGTTGTTAAATTTGTGGTTATACGAAAACATGTTTACGACAACCATGCAATTTTAAGTTTGTTTTGTTCGTATTTGTATAATATAACGCATCCAACATTTTCAGATCATTAAGCTGAAACTGACCATTTTGCATTTTGATGATTTCCCTCGGTAAACAAAATAGAAGCAAACAAGTTTATTATTGGCATATTTATATATATTAAAACGCACCCATCTGCGCTGTTATTATTAGAGTCTTTATTAAACTTTCATTCCGTTGATTGCTTTTGAAAACATAGAAACCATATTATAATTTAAAACAAACGTCTAAATAGTATCATTTGTATATATTAATCATATCGACCAATTTTCAGATATTTAATATGAAACTGAAAATATTTTTCCTTGAAGATACATAAAACATCGTTACATTTTAAGTGTCCCCAATTAGTTTTGTTTAAAATTATATATTATCAGTTGCCAACATTATTAAGGTTTAGCTATATTGATTTGGTTAATTACTTTGTGGCTTTATAGAAACATGATATGAAAGACACGCAAGTCCAAGTTTGTTTACTTGTATTCGCAAATTATATCGCAACAACCATTACCCAGTTTATTATAGTTTGCCTTACCATTTTTAGTGTTTATTGTTTAGGAAAACAAAATTATTCCTCTCAGACCCGATACGACTATACGTACAAACTTATATGCCTAGGTGAGTAATTATTGATAAACAACTGCGCAAGTTAAATTTAATGAATTATCCAAGCAATATTCATACCTATATTCAGAACCAGAGAGAATTTATAAAAGGGAGTAGAAACTGAGGAATATTATGTAGCTCAAAAATCACGTGATCAACAAAACTGGCCAGGTCTACTTCCGGTACTATTTTTTATGGCCCATCCCTCTAGGGTGGGTCTAGAATGTTGCGGGAGGGTCTAGGGGAGATGGGCACTACCTTTTGAGGGAAAGGGAAATGTGTGACTTATAATAACTCCAAATGGCGCCAGTCGCACTCGAAATCGCGAACCCTTATTGTGTAATTGTACAACAAACAATGATTGAGGGCAAACTTTAAAATTAAAGGAGAGTCAAGTGACCGGAAATTTACCTGGCCAGTTTTAGCGTCGCAGCCTACTTGTTTGAGCTACATTGTATTTCGCACTGTCAAGGGCAAGAGCTTCCAGTCCCTATTATAAATTCTCTCTGTCAGAACTAGGTAAACGTGTAAACACTAATCTCTCGTTATATCTTAACTATTTTCTGCCACTTTTATTCTCTTTATAGGGCCGAATACTCAAACTACCTCTAAATTTTTAAGAGAAAATAAAATGCATACGCGTACTATATTTTTAAAATGATGCACATATTTCATGATAAAATATTTTACTTAAGGAATTTTTGTCTAAAAACTAAGATAATATATTTTTTTCTAAAATTGATGTTTTATAATCATGTCTTCAAAGTGAAAATTTGAATATCTGTTACTTCGGCCAATTATTTTTCTACACTTCTCAGTTACGTTTCTGCGTCTTTGTCTTCAAAGACAGTTTTAATAATTAGTAAATGTCTTAACTCACTGGTCACGTGGCAGGAACAAAATATCTGCAGTGAGAAGTACACTGTAAAAAAAGAGGGTATTTTGGGGGTGTAAATTTGCACCTAAAAAGGTATTTTTTATCAAAAAACTCCTTTGGGTGCGTTTTAGCACCTCCTGAGGTGTTAATGAAAACCCTTTCAATATTTGATGGTGTATTATCATACCCTTAGTAGATGTTTAACGCATGGAGGGTGTTTTAAATGGGAAAAGGGTGTATTTTTATACCCCAAACAACAGCGCACGCGCTGTTGCACTCTTTTATTTAGCTCGCGAACGCAGATTCACGAGGCGCGATGATTTTCAAATTCAAAATAGGCTTAACGGTCGGTGTACTTGCGTCTGTGTTTCACTGTTATCAAACCACTTAAGAAAGGTAATTATTTTAACTAAACTCTTTGTAAGTTAACTTCTATTTATGAAAATGTTCCAACCTTTTTAACAGCTTGGACCGGGATACGTTCGCAACTATCCATAGTAATCACGGTTTGTTAAATTACGTTAGGGTTAGGTTCGATTGGTTAGGTTTACGTTTTGGCTAGGTTTTTTAAGTTTGGGTTCATTTTGCTGGGGTTTAGGTGGACATTTGAAGACACGCCTCCGTAGCCCTGATGCCAATGCGGATGTGAACCATTTTGATTCTTGACTTAAGTTTTCTTCGAGAAGTTTCAACGTCTCAATAAAAGCCGTGAGCTCATGAATAATAAATCAGACTATAATTTATGATTAAAAGATTAAATCAAATAACGAACAACTAATTTTTAATTCTTTTTGCGTGTAGATTTAGGCATGGCTATTCATTAATTCCTTATAAACATAGTGGTGGATATATGAGAATTATAATACAACTTCTGTGGTTAATATTTCAGTACGGATCGAGATACAAATGGCGTAGATAATGGATAGAAAGTGCCAAGCAAGGTTTTTAAGACTTGTCACCATTTTGTCACAGAACAGCTATAGAACGGGTGATTAATAAAGCCGATGGTGAACGTAACTTGCCTCTGAGAAGTACTCCATTGCAGATAACGAAGAAGCCGAAAAATTGCGAAGTGACGTTCTGATTGTATACTAGTTTTGTTGCATTTTTAAATGATTTAAAGTTTTTGGTTTTGAATTTCGCGGTCTAAGTCATTTCACTATTTTTAATGAATTATAACACTGTTGTCTCTGAACCTCGAATTAAAGACTTAATGTAAAAGTTAATTTATAACTTCTTGTGTAATATATATTACGTAGCGATTTAGGCACACAAAAGTGCCTAAGTTATTCACACCAGTGAACCACATTTTTCTACTATAAGAAAGAACCATGTATGATAATAATTAAACCTTTCACAGCAAATTTTATATTTGTTAGTACCCGTAAATGGCCGAAATGCCATTTCTTGCACCCCAGGGGGAATTTTTCAGGTACAGGTCAATGCATTTGGTTTCAATTTCCATCCCATAACAGAATTCATCAGGTACATTTAAATACCATAAATGGTTTCAATTCACACCCCAGCAATTGAAAGGTATTTTTTCGAACCCCCCAACCGAATTTATCAGGTACACTCTTAAAATCAAAGGTGTGATTTAGCACCTTTTGTCTTAATTTTGACGGGTCCAAAAACAGCACCATTAATGTGGTTAAATAACGCCTCTGAAAGCTTTAAATGGCCCATTTTCAACACTTTGCGTCTTAAAAATATTTCCCCCGACACATTTATTACACCTTTTAAAGCTTAATCTTACACCTTTTAATTACCATATTTTTAAAATATCTTCTTAAAGTGTCTGTATGTTATTCTAATATTCTTCAAAAGGCGTCAATTTTTTCTTGAAGTGAGAAATAGTGCAGAAAAGGTGTGATTTAGCACCTTTCGTCTTAATTTAAAGTTGTTAAACAACACCTCTGAAAGTGTTAAATGGACCATTTTTAGCACTGCATCTTAAAAATATTTCCCACTGACACATTTATTACACCTCATTGAGATATTTCTTACACCTTTTAAAACAATATTTTTAAAAATTGTTCTTGAAGTGCTTGTACTTTGTATGTTCTTCCAAAATTCTTCAAATGGCGTGAATTTGAACTACCGAAGTGGGAAATAATGCAGAAAAGGCGTGTAATATTGTAAGGAAGGCTGTATTACACAGCGTGATTTTAATACCGTTTGACACCTTTACCACATCGTGCTACTCTCAGTAAAGATGCTATATATACTTTTCACTGTACACACACAATATTTTAGTGTTTTTACCACCTATAAAAGTAGTTTTTATGGGTAAACATTTCACACAGACCGAAACCAAAATTGGGAGTTCTCATTCGAAAACACTCCCGCAATTTAGGCGGTTTCGAAAAGTGGTAAATAGTCTCAAACGAAAGTGTTCATGGCTAAAATTTCTCTGTTAATAACAGAGTTGCAACGTGCCACATTATCTAACGATTTGAAGTCTTATCTAAATATAAGAGAAAGGTGAAATAAGCCATAATCCATAACATATCCGTTGTTATTATTGTAACATGATGTTTAAAAAGAAAAATTTATATTTAAATTATGGTAAATAAACATTTTCCAGTAAATTGTTGAGATATTTATGGATTTTTAATGAAAGGTTTGTCTGTAGTTCAAATTTACATCCGCAGAATCACGAAATTTTAGTGCAGAAGAAACTTTGTTATTATATGGGTTTTCTAAACTATTAATTCAACCGATAACCAATACGCAGAGTGTGGGCGTTGTGAACACTTAACGATAAATTAGCCTTGTTTGATTGAATTAAAAATGTTAAACCCGGGACGCAATGCGTCAAAACAATTAATGATTATAGAACTTTAATTATGGGTAATGTCAAATAAGGTGGACTTCGAAACTCTTCATTAGATATTAAGCTGAAAGGATTTAAACACACTTATTTGAACAATCACTCTTAAAATCAAAGGTGTGATTTAGCACCTTTTGTCTTAATTTTGACGGGTCCAAAAACAGCACCATTAATGTGGTTAAATAACGCCTCTGAAAGCTTTAAATGGCCCATTTTCAACACTTTGCGTCTTAAAAATATTTCCCCCGACACATTTATTACACCTTTTAAAGCTTAATCTTACACCTTTTAATTACCATATTTTTAAAATATCTTCTTAAAGTGTCTGTATGTTATTCTAATATTCTTCAAAAGGCGTCAATTTTTTCTTGAAGTGAGAAATAGTGCAGAAAAGGTGTGATTTAGCACCTTTCGTCTTAATTTAAAGTTGTTAAACAACACCTCTGAAAGTGTTAAATGGACCATTTTTAGCACTGCATCTTAAAAATATTTCCCACTGACACATTTATTACACCTCATTGAGATATTTCTTACACCTTTTAAAACAATATTTTTAAAAATTGTTCTTGAAGTGCTTGTACTTTGTATGTTCTTCCAAAATTCTTCAAATGGCGTGAATTTGAACTACCGAAGTGGGAAATAATGCAGAAAAGGCGTGTAATATTGTAAGGAAGGCTGTATTACACAGCGTGATTTTAATACCGTTTGACACCTTTACCACATCGTGCTACTCTCAGTAAAGATGCTATATATACTTTTCACTGTACACACACAATATTTTAGTGTTTTTACCACCTATAAAAGTAGTTTTTATGGGTAAACATTTCACACAGACCGAAACCAAAATTGGGAGTTCTCATTCGAAAACACTCCCGCAATTTAGGCGGTTTCGAAAAGTGGTAAATAGTCTCAAACGAAAGTGTTCATGGCTAAAATTTCTCTGTTAATAACAGAGTTGCAACGTGCCACATTATCTAACGATTTGAAGTCTTATCTAAATATAAGAGAAAGGTGAAATAAGCCATAATCCATAACATATCCGTTGTTATTATTGTAACATGATGTTTAAAAAGAAAAATTTATATTTAAATTATGGTAAATAAACATTTTCCAGTAAATTGTTGAGATATTTATGGATTTTTAATGAAAGGTTTGTCTGTAGTTCAAATTTACATCCGCAGAATCACGAAATTTTAGTGCAGAAGAAACTTTGTTATTATATGGGTTTTCTAAACTATTAATTCAACCGATAACCAATACGCAGAGTGTGGGCGTTGTGAACACTTAACGATAAATTAGCCTTGTTTGATTGAATTAAAAATGTTAAACCCGGGACGCAATGCGTCAAAACAATTAATGATTATAGAACTTTAATTATGGGTAATGTCAAATAAGGTGGACTTCGAAACTCTTCATTAGATATTAAGCTGAAAGGATTTAAACACACTTATTTGAACAATCACTCTTAAAATCAAAGGTGTGATTTAGCACCTTTTGTCTTAATTTTGACGGGTCCAAAAACAGCACCATTAATGTGGTTAAATAACGCCTCTGAAAGCTTTAAATGGCCCATTTTCAACACTTTGCGTCTTAAAAATATTTCCCCCGACACATTTATTACACCTTTTAAAGCTTAATCTTACACCTTTTAATTACCATATTTTTAAAATATCTTCTTAAAGTGTCTGTATGTTATTCTAATATTCTTCAAAAGGCGTCAATTTTTTCTTGAAGTGAGAAATAGTGCAGAAAAGGTGTGATTTAGCACCTTTCGTCTTAATTTAAAGTTGTTAAACAACACCTCTGAAAGTGTTAAATGGACCATTTTTAGCACTGCATCTTAAAAATATTTCCCACTGACACATTTATTACACCTCATTGAGATATTTCTTACACCTTTTAAAACAATATTTTTAAAAATTGTTCTTGAAGTGCTTGTACTTTGTATGTTCTTCCAAAATTCTTCAAATGGCGTGAATTTGAACTACCGAAGTGGGAAATAATGCAGAAAAGGCGTGTAATATTGTAAGGAAGGCTGTATTACACAGCGTGATTTTAATACCGTTTGACACCTTTACCACATCGTGCTACTCTCAGTAAAGATGCTATATATACTTTTCACTGTACACACACAATATTTTAGTGTTTTTACCACCTATAAAAGTAGTTTTTATGGGTAAACATTTCACACAGACCGAAACCAAAATTGGGAGTTCTCATTCGAAAACACTCCCGCAATTTAGGCGGTTTCGAAAAGTGGTAAATAGTCTCAAACGAAAGTGTTCATGGCTAAAATTTCTCTGTTAATAACAGAGTTGCAACGTGCCACATTATCTAACGATTTGAAGTCTTATCTAAATATAAGAGAAAGGTGAAATAAGCCATAATCCATAACATATCCGTTGTTATTATTGTAACATGATGTTTAAAAAGAAAAATTTATATTTAAATTATGGTAAATAAACATTTTCCAGTAAATTGTTGAGATATTTATGGATTTTTAATGAAAGGTTTGTCTGTAGTTCAAATTTACATCCGCAGAATCACGAAATTTTAGTGCAGAAGAAACTTTGTTATTATATGGGTTTTCTAAACTATTAATTCAACCGATAACCAATACGCAGAGTGTGGGCGTTGTGAACACTTAACGATAAATTAGCCTTGTTTGATTGAATTAAAAATGTTAAACCCGGGACGCAATGCGTCAAAACAATTAATGATTATAGAACTTTAATTATGGGTAATGTCAAATAAGGTGGACTTCGAAACTCTTCATTAGATATTAAGCTGAAAGGATTTAAACACACTTATTTGAACAATGGGTGTCGAAAATAAGAATGGAAATTGTTCAACAGAGGTGCAGTTTAACACCTTTTCAACTCGTCTTTCGTACTAAAAGATAATTGTTACTCTTTTATGTGTGTTGTGCAATTCCTTACAGGATGTGTCTCAGCACCTTGGCGAGCTTAAAATAACACTTTTAAGCGTGTCGCATAACAACTTTAAGAGTGTCGCGTAACGCCTTAAAGAGTGTCGCGTAACGCCTTAAAGAGTGTCGCGTAACGCCTTAAAGAGTGTCGCGTGACGCCTTAAAGAGTGTCGCGTGACGCCTTAAAGAGTGTCGCGTGACGCCTTAAAGAGTGTCGCGTGACGCCTTAAAGAGTGTCGCGTGACGCCTTAAAGAGTGTCGCGTGACGCCTTAAAGAGTGTCGCGTGACGCCTTAAAGAGTGTCGCGTGACGCCTTAAAGAGTGTCGCGTGACGCTTTTAAGAGTGTCGCTTGACGCTCTTAAGAGTGTCACGTGACGCTTTTAAGAGTGTCGCGTAATGCTTTTAAAAGTGTCACATAACACATTTAGCAGGTTTTATAAAGCTAATATCACCTGATCACCAATTCCTTTTCCTTAGCTACTTTTTACTCAGGGATAAAAATATTTTCTTAAGAAAATATCATCTTTTAAAAAATGCTGTTATATTTACTTTAATACGAACAATTACGTCTTTTTCCTTGCATTTATAATCTTTGGATTGACTTCAAAATTAAAAGATATATAGAAACGGAAGACCTCATATAAAAAAACAAGTTATTGATTTTCAATCCCGCAGTATTATTATTTAATTTCCATGTTTAATTTCAAACGGTGTTTTAAAGGTTTTTATTACCGAATTTACACCAAATTATCTGGAAAAACTCAAGGTGATGAAACTCTATTTTGGGTGTTTTTAATTTGCAAAACATTTGTTTTCTTAAATTACACTCTTTTGAAACTTCCATTTCGCTAAATATTAATTATCCACAAAACTATTTCATAATCATAAGTCAATGAAAAAATGCGAAATTTTTCTCTCGCCGCTCTCGCGTTATTGTATGGTACTGTATGAGACAGTTTAACTATAGCAATTAAAAATTTACAGAATTGTGCTAAAAAATACCAGTTTATAAAATTTAAAGTCTGAGATCTACCCTTATAACACCCTTTCCGACGAAAAAGGAGTAATTCCAGATAGATTTTACACCTTTATTAACTAAGCTTTTTTTCGTAGATAATGGTCACCTTTAAAATACCAATATAACACCGTTTTTGTTATTCATGTGAAAATGTTAGGTGTTATATAGGTGTTTTTAAAAAGTACACCATTTTCACTCCAAAGGAACACTCAATTTTTTTTGTGTGTATAGAACCAAAGGCGGGGAATTATTTATGAAGTGTATTTTTGTTTTTATATCTATATACTTTTGGTAATTTGCTATTTGCATTTATTTGAACTTTTAATTATTATTATTATTTCTAATGTTGTTTGGATACTTTTATAGATTGGAAATGCTGTTCCCCCACCCCTGGCCAAAGACATATGCCAAGAAATTTTAATGTCGTTAACTTGCAAAGAATAAATTAAAAAGTTTTAGTTTCTGGAAAAAGTTTAATAAGAGACCACGCTTATTTGGTTATCTGTTAATGTTAATTTTAATTTTTAAAAAATTTTAATTTATTAAAAATTGTAAACTTGAATAGTTCCAAGTCAAATGTAAAAAAAATAAAGTTGTGATAATTTCGTTTACTATTGGTTGTTAATCTGAACTGCTTTTAACCTCTCCGAGTGACGGTGACGTCACGGAGAGGAATTACACTGGACGTGTCTGTGTCACCGCGTTCGCATTTGGCAAAACGGAGCTAACGTGTTCGCACCTCGCAGATAGCAATATTATCTTCTCCTCCATCATCATCGTTAGGAATAAGAAGTACGCGGAGATCGGCTAGGGTTACGAGAAACGTCTAGCCTCCCAATGGCAACTCTCCCAAAGGTTCACGCAATTGCGGCTCTTCTATCATTTATAGCATGAATCTATATAACTATGAATATACAGCTCTGTCATATGCCCCTTTTATCATGTCGATTTGGTTTGGGTGTTACCCTCCTAGCTTTGACGCGTTTTGCGTAGTTCTAATAGCCAATCACGAGACAAGAGGAAGTGACGTTTCGAATTTACACAACCCCGGACCAGACTTAGAAATAGCACGCGTCCACTGGTCCAAAAACCAGATTATTAATTGCTTGGACTAGTTTTTTAATTCAAAAAGTGGGGGTTACTGGTCCTCGGGACCAGTTTATTAATTGCAAATCTATAGGACAACAAAGGCTGGGACCACTTCAGAGACCAGTTTATTGTTTAGGACACTAAAGGGGTCACTGGTCCCAAGGACTAGTTTAAAAATTATCCTTATTTCTAAGTCTGCCCCGGGCTCCCCCTTCCTTCTCCCGCTCCTAACACTAGCAGAGACGTGACTGATGTCTCCTTTCGCTAAGCCCCGCCCAAACCATATCGAGAGGTTAGACAGCGTAACGCAGCTGCATATTCATAGTTATATAGATTCATGTTTATAGTGAATATACCCTAAATAAAAAATTGTTAAGAGGCATAGGCTTGAATTCAAACCTCAACAATAGCTATGTTTAAAATTGTTCTAGGAATAAAGTTTCTTAAAACGTTTTAAATAGAGCTAAGCTAAATTAATGACGATTAAAATAATATAAATTTTAATTATTTAAGAAAGACCTCTTTAATTGCGTCTCGATTCGGAGAGGTTTACTTTGGGCTGCGTTCAGTAACACTCATCAGGAAAAACATCGATGTTTGGGAAAATGTGTTCTTTTGACGTCATGATGACGTTGCAGTTGTTGAACTGCACAATTTCGTGTAATCCATGCTTTTCAAAATGGCGACGATATTATGATGAAGTTATGGCAGAGGCTTAAATAATTATATTTACAAAGATATTGTACTTCAATTCATCAATTAAATCGAAACGCCTACCTCTTAAAACTCTATCATAATCCTTTTTTTACCGAAATAGTACATTGCTTTTTAGTATTATTATCCATAAGGATAATATTTGTCAATTCTTCATTATTCGCAAGAGATTGGGATGTGGTTCCATCTATTTTTTGAGTCACGGCGCAAAATGACGAAATTTACGTCATGAATCTGATGCTCATCGAAAAAATCTCACAGCTGATTTTTCTGATGGGCATCCGATGAGCATCATGACGTCACGCCCAAAGACCAGGGCCGTCGAGAGAGGGGGGCAATTCGGTCCATTTTCCCGGGGCCCGTACCTCTCGGGGGCCCGGTCAGACATCGACTTTATTTAATTTTAGTGGATAGTGTTTGTGAAAATATAAATATAATACTTAGAAAATGTTATCTTCAACTAGACTTTAAACAGTAAAAGGCAAAAGAAAATGAAGAGTGGTAGTTTAACAAATTAAACCTCTAAAAATGCATTCAGTCCCTTATTCTCCAAAACCATGAATCAGTAAATTATAAACGGAGGTTTAAGTTTTGTTTCTCATGGGAATCACCCTGTGCCCCGGAAAAACTTTAACTTTTTTCGAGTTGTTTCTTTGCTGTGGACGATAGGGCAGGCATGAATATTATTGAATTGATCATAAAGTAGTATGTCATATACCAATAAGGCCAAAAACGGATTTATGTACTAAGAACGTCGGATCGTAGCTTTAGCCTCTAGTACCATCCTCACATACTTTAGTGAGAAACTTCGTCTGCTTATATTTTGACTCCACCCACAAATTCTGTATACAGCGACTTCTAGAGATCGAAAATGTCATTCTTATCTCTATTTTCGTGGTTAATTTTTTTTTTTTTCGAAATTGCTATATACAGAATTTGTGGGTGGAGTCAAAATATAAGCAGACGAAGTTTCTCAATAAAGTATGCGAGGATGGGTAGCGAATTTGCTACCTTCAACGTTCTTCTTACATAAATCCGTTTTTGATAAGGCATATAGCAACGGTATGTTATCGATTGGGCGTGTTATCAAAACAGCATTGTCCAAAACGGCTTTTTCATAAACGCGTTTGCCATTATAGCCATTTCTCGTTTCAGCGCATTTTGATTACAGCGTTTGTATCTTGAGCGTTGTTTCGTATTGTTGAAGGTATAAGTATTAGAGCTCGGCATTATCTATCCATTATCCACGTTATTTTATCCATAATCCAGAATTATCAACAGAAGTTGTATATTAAATCGAATAATGTCCACAACATTTATCTATAAATAATCGATTATTCACTAATTTATGGATAACGGATGGATAATGCCGAGCTCTAATTAGTATTGATTTCAGCTTTAGGTTTGAATTTTAATGGTTGTCAAACAAACAGTTTCGTGGTCTAGTGTGTTAATGCGTTTTAATGTTTGGTTGGGATGGGTTATTTGAACTCCTATAAACTACCTTCCACCTTATCCAAAATATCCTCCTATTAATTAGCTGCCACCTTTTCCAAAATATTCTGATATTGATTAGCTGGCACCTTTTCCAAAATATTCTCCTATTAGCTGCCACCTTTTCCAAAATATTCTCCTATTAATTAGCTGCCACCTTTTCCAAAATATTCTCCCATTAAATAGCTGCCACCTTTTCCAAAATATTCTCCTTTTAATTAGCTGCCATCTTTTCCAAAATATTCTCCTATTAATTACCTACCACCTTTTCCAAAATATCCTCCTAATAATTAGCTGCCACCTTTTCCAAAATATTTTCCTATTAATTAGCTGCCACCTTTTCCAAAATATACTCTTATTAATTTGCTGCCACCTTTTCCAAAATATATTCCGCGAACCAGTCCATAACCTGAGGATCACAAACGGTTATGAAACTCTGTAGTGCTAAACCGCTGGTTGGGAAAATAGCGCTATATTGAGAAACACGGAAACAGCAACCGCTGTTTTGGGAAATAGCGCAGTATTGAGAAACGCGGAAACAGCAACCGCGGTTTTGCTTCCACGCGGTTTTGCAAACCGCTGTTTTGGGCACCGCTTTATTCCAAAACGCTCTTTTGAAAACCGCTCAACTACCCGTGAACCTATAGCAACAGCTTTCTAACTTGAAAGTTTATGGTTATGGGTTTCGGCAAAGTAATCTTATAATTTAACAACACAACATGTAGCGTCTTGCAGTCGCTTAGCTGTAAATTGATATTTTGTAAGTTACAATTAAAGAAACCCATTTTGTAAGTTACAATTAAAGAAGCCCATTTTGTAAGTTACAATTAAAGAAGCCCATTTTGTAAGTTACAATTAAAGAAGCCCATTTTGTAAGTTACAATTAAAGAAGCCCATTTTGTAAGTTACAATTAAAGAAGCCTAAAGAGTATCATAATTTTAAGTTAAATCAGAAGAGGATAATAGAAGAAGGATGACACTCTGTATCCTCTTAATGCTTTAGTTATGTAACGTCATTCTTCCCAGGCTCACCCTTTTAGTTTGCGTTCCCGCTCATCAAACTACAAATGGGCATCGCACTGTAAAGTGAATTCTATCGTTGTTTGGCACTAAATCCCCAGCAATCATCCCACAAACCTCGTCTTGACGTGGGACAAAATCCACAAGCGCATGCGTCTTGCCAAATATTTAAACGCTAATAGAGTAATGATGAGGGAACTATTTATCGTGTATGTGATTCGGTTTAGTAACCTTGCTCTAAATGTTCCGATGTTGGGAAGAGTGACGTTACACTTACCCCGCTTTGTGGTATACTTCTCTCGAAGAGAAGTATTATATACTTCTGGTTAAATTAACTTCTAAACTAGTTATCCGTACTAAAACAAAAACATGAAAAATATGACCAGCTTCACTTTGGACATGCTACACGGTATAATGTTCTGAGATCCTATTCACAGGCAAGTTTTAAATATCTTCACTTGGATATAATAATGTTTATTTTGTTATTATTATCTCAATTTTGCTGTGCTATAGCCAGTGACAGTATGTTTTATATAAAGTGTATAAAACTAAAAATTATTTATATGGGACATGGTTGTACATGAAATCTGAGAACTTATACGGTTTAGCAGCTACTAAACGAAGATTTTCATATTTTTGCACTTAAGTGTTTTTGTTAGGATGTCACTTCTTTTAACCTTTCCGAGTGGCGATAACGTCACGGGGAGGTACTACACTGGACGTGTCTGTGTCCCTCACAGCTTTCGAAAATGGCAAATCGGAGCTAACGTTTTCGCAGAAAGCGATTTTTGGTATTACTCCCATCATTAGGATTAAGAAGTATGCAGCGATCGTCCAGTGTTACGAAAAAATGTTTAGCGTCCCAATGGCAGAGCTTCCACCAAAGGTTCACGCAATTGCTTGTTTTCTTATCATTTATCATTTGATTTGAAGAAAGGCTATTTTTTTGCGACCACATTGACGACGTCTATACAAAATGCATTAGAACTCTATGCCTAGCTCTCAAAATATCCCGAAACATAAACTCGCCGCTATGTTTCAAAAAACTCTACCGAATATACTATTCGCGGCCTCGGTTTACGGCAACTGCAGCTACTCTCAAAAATGGAAGTTAGAACGAATCCAAAGAAAATTCATTTACTTATATAAATCAAGTTCATGTTACGAAACAATGCTAGATAAACTCAAGATGACACCATAAAGGATACACTTATTAAGAACGATATCTTGTTCCTCCAAAAATTGGTCACAAATAAGATAGATTGCCGCGAATTATTGAACCTAGTAAACTTCTGCATTCCCAACAAGGTAACTAGACTAACGAACTACAAACCTTTTAAACCTGATATATCGTCGACTCGACCCCTAAGCCGCATATTGGATAATTATAACAAATACGGCACTAAAGTGGAAATCTTCAGCAAGAAAAGACTCACTCTCCAAAAGATTGTTTTATAAAAATAATTTTTAAAACCATTATTATTAGATTTTTAATAGAAATGATTTAATTAACCATAGAAATTTTAATTCTTCTAAAATTTAAATTGCCATCCCCTTAACTTAATAGTGCCAAGCACTAACCGGTGTAAATCCCTGTAGGACATTAACATTGTACCGTTGATTTGCACAATAAACACTATTATTATTATTATTATTATTATTATTATTATCATGAATCAATCGTCTTATATACAATAAATTTCCAACAATAGTTAAAGAGGCATACGCTTGAATTCAAACGTCGACAATAGCTTTTTAGGATTTAACAAGAATGAAGCTAAATTAAAGACAATTAAAATAATTATTATCATTTATATTTATATAGTTATTTAAGAAAAACCTCTTAATTTCGTCTCGATTCAGAGAGCTTTATTTTGGTTTCCCCACTTATTATAGGGAGTTTAGTGAGAACAAAAAAACATTTAAACAAATTTCAGAAGTTTTAAATTTTTCCTTACTTTATAATTTAAATACTAAATAAATCCCAAATTTTAAGTTTCTATCTCCCTTAGAATTTCCACGATCGGTCGGTCAATGAAATAAAAAAATTGGACATAAGGTATTTCGTAAACTATATTAAGTACAAACATGTTATTTGGCTATAAAAGTAGGCCTATTAAAACTATTAGTTAATGAAAATTCAGACTTCTACCTTTAACTAAAACGAATATACCAGGGCTTAAAAGAGCCTAAAATGCTATAAGAAAAGAGTAGTTGGAGTACTTTCTGCAAGTGCACAGAATGCTTAATTTGGCGAACCCACTGCTGTGCACCCAGATAGTTTCCCTCCCAATGAGTTGGTGAATCATTCTAGGGGCCCGACCATAATCTTTCCCGGGGCCCGCAACTTAGCTAAACGAGTGAGAGGGTGGGTAAGCTAAACGAGTGAGAGGATGGGTTAGCTAAACGAGTGAGAGAGCGGGTTAGCTAAACGAGTAAGAGGGTGGGTTAGGTAAACGAGTGAGAGAGCGGGTTAGCTAAACGAGTGAGAGGGTGGGTTAGCAAAACGAGTGAGAGGGTGGGTTAGCTAAACGAGTGAGAGAGCGGGTTAACTAAACGAGTAGGAGGGTGGGTTAGCTAAACGAGTGAGAGAGCGGGTTAGCTAAACGAGTGAGAGGGTGGGTTAGCAAAACGAGTGAGAGGGCGGGTTAGCTAAACGAAAGAGAGGGTGGGTTAGCTAAACGAGTGAGAGGGGGGCTTAGCAAAACGAGGGGTTTTCGCTTTCGTTATCGTCAGATTTTAGCTTAAATGGAACCAATAGTGGTAGCTGAGCTCAGTTAGAGATTTTATTTTACCTAAAACATTTTTCACACCGCACCCGGGAATTGAACCCGGCTGGCTGGCGCAGCAGTAAGACACGCTACCACTGGGTGGTCGGACACTTCTAATTTTTAGTTTAGGGTCTTTGATTTTTTTTTTATTTATGTGCTAATTAAGTAGATAACGATGTGGCTACTATTAAGTCCCAGCCCTTGGGCCATCTTGTTTATATTAAGTTCTTATAATAACTTTAAAATAGTTTGCCCAGATTTAGCCCCCCCAAATTTCAAACCCTAGCGACGCTACTGCACTTGGGTCTCTTAACGGTTTGGTCTCGACTCTCTAACGCCTTATACCGTCATAAGAGCAAACAGTAACCCTATGCATGCATGCGATAGTCAATGAGTGAGCTTTTCCTATAAAGAATAGGGGTCACTAGACTGTGCCCTTGGACAATTTTTCCCTCTCCGAATTCACCGAAAACAAAATAATGAATGTTTTGAAAAGAAGGGCAATTGAAAAATTTTAAAGTTTTAACTTTTAAATTGAGAAACTGGTAGCGGAAAAATACGGAACATTTTCCGGAAAAATATAGATCGGTCATTTTCCGCGGAAAATTTTCCGACTTACAACCCTAGTCTCGACCGTTTGGTGGCTGCACCGCGCGACAGATTTTTCAAAATTTTCTCTCTTGTCTCATCGGATCTTAGCCCTATACGAGTTCTGACGTCACAGTAGCCTCCTGCGGAAGATGCCCAATTGTAACCCATATTTGTGTACTTAGAGGCATGAGAAACTAATGACGATAGTAAGGCCTTGTCATTAGCAGACTAATAATTTTAAAAAACGAATCGAGGTTGGGTGAGAAAATTTATAATGCACCATAGACGCCGACGTGATGTGTCTGACTCTTACACGCCGACATATACGTTTAAACATAAGTAACATAATCTAGATCTATCTGTATGTAAGTAAAAGTGCTGACTGGCAGATTGATATTCAACACACAGCTCAAACTACTTGACCTAGAAAGCTGAAATTTTTACAGGGACGTTATTCTTAAGTAGTAGCTGGCGCGCTTAAATAAAGGTTCTTTCCAATTTGTCACCATCTTGAACAGTGGCGGCCCTGAAAGAAAAATACCTTATCCGTACATTTCAACAGATTCCTTCAATATTTAGTACACGAGTCTTATGGCTATTGGTTTTGAATTATCCGTGGCGAAAATTGTTTTACAGCGAAACGCCTTCGAGAAAGTATTTGATGGAGTGTTATACTTATCGATTTTATTATACTCTTAATTTGACACGCGCATACACCATGGTAGGTGAGTTTATGTTACGAACATCTGCCGTGATTCTTTGGAAAGACTTAAACACATCTACGAGTGTAGCGTACCTGTATATACCACATCCCCAAATTTAATCATAAACAGCCTCCAAAAAATTAAGTTTGCGCCTTTTCATAACTCTGCTAAACAATCATGTTGTATTCTAGTTTGTATAGTTTAAAGTCGAGTAAATTCGTAAGTGTATTTACATTTATCAAAGAAGTATGTCATGTCAAAACGAAAAGCGCAGAGTAATGTTAGCCGCAGCTCATCGGCGATTATTCGACAGAGTTTTTAATCACGCCAACGCTAAATTTTGTAGACGATAATAAACGGAAGTGCATTCTAATCAAATTAACTTCAACGAGGTAACTATTTAAATGTTTGAAACAGCATACGTAGCAATGTCCTAACGTAGCAAAGTCCTAACAGATATGTTATTATTGGTGATCGAGTAAACAGGGGCCGAGTAATTAAGGAAAAAGCTTAACTTGGGGTAGCGTCTCACTTATAGTTAGAATCTTACTTTACACTAAACTTTGATGACTCGTAACTCTTGTTATACTATAGATACAGGGATGGCCTTTGAGTATGTTATAGTCCTCTTTGCTCCCCATCCAACGAAACTAAAAACGTGGGGTTTCGACTAAACAGGGGCCGAGTAATTAAGGAAAATGCTCAACTTGGGGTAGCGTCTCACTTATAGTTAGAATGTTACTTTGCACTAAACTTTCAAGGCTCGTAACTCTGGTTTTACTAAAGATACAGGGATGGCCTTTGAGTATGTTATACGCTTTTTTTGTCAACCATCCAACGATACTAAAAACGTGGGCTTTGAGTAACCAGGAGCCGAGTAATTAAGTATTCCCTCCATAGGAATGGCGTTACACTCAAAGTTGGAGGCTCATGAGTCGTAACTCTGGTTCTACTAGAGATAGGCAGATGTCCTTTGATTATGTTATAGCCTAATGCTTTCTTCATCCAACCAAATTAAAAACTTGGGGTTCGAGTAAATAGTAGCCGATTAATTAGACACTGCGAGCTCTTGAACGCTATTTGAGCTAGTTTAGTTGTGAATTTAAACTAGCAAGCTTACAAAAATGGCCAAAGGCGAGACTTCCGGTTGTAAAGCGGGTGAGATAAGCACTACACTGCAGATACATCCATATTCGACCATCGATCGTTTGTCTAAGTCTTATTTGGAAACGATACAGGGTTCGTACAACTTTCGAAAACCTATTTTCCTGAGTTTTCCAGGTTTTTTTTTTCTTCACGTACAACGGCAGTGGTTTTCTATAGTTGAAGCAACCCCTTCAGAGCAAACTAACTCAACCTCGTCAACACATTTCATTGATTTCTCTTCATTTTACTAAAAATTCGAAATTTCCAGAATTTTTCCAGGCTCGTAAGAACCCTGCTTATTTACCGTCTTTAATTATTCGTTGCTACAAAAGTTGTAAAACCCTACGTCATAGGAAGCGTGGAGGTTGTACACTTTAACAATCAACTGGAGTAGAAAGATACGAAAAACACGATTCAACGAGACCAGGGATAGATTTATTTTTTTTTAAGACGAAATGGGTAACAGGGTTATTCGGGTGCGCGTCCAAATCCACAACCCCCTTACCCGTGACGGAGGGGTATGAAAGAAGAGGCGGGTCTTATTTTCGTTATGGCGTTGTATGTATATCCGGGTCAAATAAACGTCGTCTGCCCCTTCGTCTGCCAAGTTGGAATGGGCTCGGATTGTAATTTTTGAAAGAACATTGTTTAAAAATGGAAGTTACACAAGACATAGGGCTTGCAACTGACAAAAAAAAACCGGGGACGACCCAAGAAAATTAAAAGTGAGTTAGAATTGAGTAATGAAATCGAAAGTTTTCGTAGATATTACAACACGAACAGGTTTTAACCAAACACTAAGCTCACAAAACTCCTGGCCTTTCACTAAGCCTAGGTTAACTTCATCAAATTCGTTTACAAAATCATGAAAATAGTAGACATGATTGGCTTAAGAAAGAATTAGTGAACACTTTTGACCCTTACAGATGTACTCCAAATCCAAAACACCGGCACCAAATTCACTAACTACCCTCTTAATTGCTATTAAAAACATTTCCCGAATAATTGCCGGACCCTCGCTTTCAGACGGCTCCATTTTGAACCCCTGTGAAGACGCTTATCTGTACTACCATAGCCCACTCGATCCGTACTCCCGGGCGCTGCGCTGCTTGCGCTATAGCGCGAGCAGCTTGCGTCGTGACGCGCGTGATCGAGTGGGCTATGGTACAACGCAAGACGGGTCGTAGTCATAGCGACAGAGGTAAACAGGAATTACGTATTTTTGGCCCTCCTTGTCAGCAACGTCACGTTAGTGAGCCAATAAGATAATTTAATTTTTTGGTTACGTGTTGAAGGAAGGGGCTATATACTCGGCTATGAGTCGGACTGAAGTAAAGGCCAGATGTTGTGCATTCCGTCTTAAAAAAAATAAATCTATCCCTGACGAGACCAAGAACAATTTTAGATACAACCAAAAGTAGATAGGGGGGAAAGTAAAGCACTTGGAAGATCCCCGCGCCATGAAAACCTAGAAACCTCCTTTCCTCTCTCTCACAGTTCCTACCCCCTCGCGTAGGAGAGGCATTGCACATTGTCAGTGCCTATTTGCAACCGAAAAATAGTTCTGTAAACAGTTTTAAAAGGACTCATACTAGCTAAGGCTTAACAAGATTGCATACGGATATAGGGTAAAGCAACATCTGTGAGTGGAAACGTTAAAATTAATAAATGACGATCTTTTTACCACGGACGATACTGGAAGTAGAATTAGAATATTTAACTGTATGAAAGGTAATGGATCCATGAATGAACTGTTATATGATATGATTTGTGATCTTCTTAAGTCAAAACATGAAGAAGATAGTAGTGGTTATTCTGCATTTCTTTTTGCCTGGACTATTAAAGGATAAAAATCAGCGCCCCGAATTTTTAAACGATGTAACACTTGGTTGATTTGAATTTTCCTTTAGAGCAGACAATGTCACCGGCTACTGTCCCGGGGCGCTGCCGTCGCTATGAACTACCTCTCAAAAAAAATCGATAAGGGGTTGGGGTGTTTTCTCGAACGTCATTGGCTAACTCGCATAGGAGGTAAGGGAGAGGAGAGAGAGCTTCTAAACTTAGAGGAAACCCACAGTCAAAGGTGGGGAACCATCCTCGAGCTTTACTTTCCCCCTATCTACTTTTGATACAACGCAAAATTGAAACGAGACGTTTACGGCTTAAATAAGAGTTGAGTACTTGAATTAAGGGTCAAGATTGGTTCGTTCAATGGTTAGGAAGAATTGGCCTCCGTACCAACGCAATTAAATACATTCAATATAAGATTTATTCAAATCCGGTACAAATTACAATGTTAATGCTTAAGGAGAAAGAAACGTTCAAACTTAGATGCGAATTAACTATAACAGAAGTAAGATAGGGGACTTGAAGTATCGAGTTTACTAAAATTCTACACTTGGCGAAAGTGAATATTCTTGATAAGACAGCAACGGTTGGCCCTCTGTTAGCGGTTACTGAGTTTTCCCTCCAAAAAGTGAGACTCTCTCTCGGGTGGCGGTAGATGGGAGCCGAACTAGATTCAAGCACCCGCTTCGTCCGTGTACACCCCCGGCTTTAGGTTGAGGGGAATGGGGGTAGGAAATGTTTTTGGAACTCGACCAATTTTGTTTCTCAGTCTAGTGTAGGCGCAGGGATGGAAACGACGAATAAAATCCTCAGGATCTATTACCACCAATGCTAGAGCTCTTTACTTCTAGTGACTTATCTTACTTCTGACTATAATCACATTCTGAAATATTTATTCATCACGTTGTTTCGCTTAAAGGAATAGCGACCCGATTTAAAATTTATCTCAAATCTAAAGAAAACCTTACTTTTTTGAGAGTTTAAACTCTTCTGATTCCAAAAATATATTTGATAAATATTTAAATATGAGAGAAAACACAGAAGAAACACTTCGCAATCTTGAAATTTGGGAGGCAAAAGCAAATTTGCGGAGATTTTTGGCAGGTTTTTCTCCTTGCTACGTTACTCACGGCATCTCGCGGAAAAGCCAAGCGCCCAAGACTCCCGACTCTACTAATGCCGCGGCGCGAATCTGAATAATATAGGGTTAACGCGGCGCTGAGACACAAAGAGGCGTCACCTGAGCGACATCAAGAGAGAAAATTTCTCCTTACTACGTCATCAAGCGAAACAAAATTTGAACTAGGTCTTTTCCAAACTCTACAATACTTTGATTGCAATTTTATAAATTGCTACGAAACCAAATACAAAAGTAAACATATCATAATAAACTAGAAGCATTTGAAGTTTATGGATGACGAAAATTATGGCAATAACACTTTAAACCAACGGCTGAACACTTCCGGTTTATTACCGAAATCTAAATGAAATACAGTTATATTTGACGCGTCAACTTTAAGCCAAGGCTTATGGACTGCGAGTGAAGTGACCGCGGCGCGTTCGAAAGTCGCGCCAGGCTTTTTAACAAACAAACAAACGTTGCACTTACGAAAACTAAATAAATGGCCCAAATGATAGATGGTTCGATCTTCGTGATAATTAATTAATATTATAATAATTAATTCCATAATAAGAACTGGAAAAATACAAATTGCCAACTCGAGCCCCCAAACTCCCAAAGAGACACGTTTCCTAAACCATAGCCCACTCGATCCGCGCTCGCGTCGTGATGCAGAGCCTCGAGCGAGTTGGCTATGGGCTTTCAGTTTCAAAGCGGAAGAAGCAGCGTGAGAAGAACTGTACCGATCGTCTTAAGCCGCGTGAATGGTAACTGGTAATGTAATTATAATTTTTTGATTAAAATTAATCTAATTAGACGAAATTGAAGTAAATTAGGTTTAACAACTCGGAACAATTCCCGTTATCTAGAATTTGGCGGTGGATAATAATAATAGTTTCAGCAGGGGTTGAGAAAAGATGACGGTTTTAAGGCATTCGCCCTTTCGCGTGTGTGAGGGGGTGAAAGACTGGTGGCGCCCCTACACGCGGCGAAGGTAATCTAAAAATACGTTTTCAAAAATGCAGAAATTGCAACTTGGATTTCCCGCGCTTTATTTAATAACTCCTTCGCTCGTCAACAGAAGGCGCCACCCCATCACATACGCCAAGGAGAAGAAGCGAAAAATCTCTCACAAAAACGTTCAAGCGCCGCCTTCCCCAATAGTTTAGGCTTAAATAGTATGTTATAATGTCTATGGTTTTGGAGCATTTTCATAAAATCAATCAAGCGAGAAGTTATGGAAACAAGTTAGATCATTTATTGTTTGGAAAAATAAAACCAATATTAATTTTTACAAAAGTTTAAAATTTAATTAAAAATGGAACTGTAAATTTAAGGCCTTCCTGAACTGGCCTATAACTAGGTTCTTGGAGGAAAGCGTGGGCCCATGTTTGAAATAACTCAAAAATTTTGGCTTTAGGAGTTTTAATTTAAAATCTAATTTAACATTTTGGCTTTAAGAGTTTTAATTTGAAATTTAATTTAACATTTTGGCTTTAAGAGTTTTAATTTAAAATCTAATTTAAAATTTAAAATCTAATTTAAAATTTAAAATCTAATTTAAAATTTAAAATCTAATTTAAAATTTAAAATCCAAAAACATCCTGCGTCCCGGGAATGAGGCAATCGTTGGAATCAATTTGATAAATCTCGTTTGGCGGATTTACTTTCCAATGAACGGAAACGTTGCTGTTTTTCTCCCTAGGAAACTTTAATAGTTAAAGGGGGGTTCCACGATCTAACTAGGTCGGACTGTTAGGAGTTGACGCTTAAAACACGAATGGCTGAAAGCGCGACTCTCATTTGGTTAGAAAGAAACTAAAATAACAAAATTGGGAGCTTTCAGTTGGAGGAGGAGCAGAGTCTCGTGACAAAATTTACGCTGCCATATTGGTGGGTTTAAAGCGAGAACGAAGCTGAGACCACCCAATATGGCTACCAGAACAGCGGTAAGACTTGGGAGTGTGTGACGTACTACCAACGCCTACGTTATCAGGGTAAAAACGGCTAAATTTTAGCTCGCACATTCAAAATACAGTTTTATCAATAAATATCATTTATTCAAGGTTAATTATAGGATAATTTGTTAAAGTTATGATGCGTAAATTAATTAAAATTTAAAATATATATTTTCCATGTTTTTCTATATTTTACCCTTCATATTATAGGTTAGGTTAGGTTGGGTTATGTTATGTTATATTTTTAGATATATCGTGGCTAGGAAGAAGGAACTGGTGGGGTTTTTATGGCTATGAAAATATCGATTAAAATAGTTTCCGCGACTGAAATGTAATTAATTATCATATAATTAACATCAAGAAATTAATTGGAAAAACTGTATTTTGATTGTGCGAGCTAAAAGTAATGTTTTCCCGTAAAAACATACCCAATTTAGTAATATTTTGAAAAAGGGGGAATTTATTCAGTTGATAAAACCTCAGACCACTAATATATATATATATATATATATATATATATATATATGTGGCATAGGGGCTAGCCACCACCCCTCTATGCAATGTAAAGGGACCCACCTGTAAATAAGCCAGAGGCTTAGTGTGGAAATCCCTTCGTAGACAAAGCTTAGATTATTATATATATATATATATATATATATATATATATATATATATATATATATATATATATATATATATTTATATATACTATATTAGTGGTCTGAGATAAAACTTGATAATAACAAAAACAGGCGCGCATTTAGCAGAACATCATAAAACCTTTCTGAATTTAGTGCGCGTTGTATTGAACACGAAGAACACTAACTTACCTTTCTATTACCAAGACAGGATTGCGGTCGTCCTTCTACCAAGGCTTCTACTCGCTATTAAATTCATGCAGAGCACCCACAATAGATCTTCGCTTTGACGACGCCATAATTAAACTTAACTTTATTACTTAAATTTCATATTCGGCAAAAATATTTTTGTAGTAAGTTTCACAAGTCAAATCGGTAACTAAACTGAATCACGACCGGTTAGGCGTTTTTATATTCAACCCCCTCCGAATGCGCGTGGCTTTCGCGAATCTTATTGGTCAAAAAATTTTCAAACTTCATAAATGCAGGGATGGAAATAACCAGCGAGGGAAATAAGGCCGTGGTGCAGGGCAAATGATCAGTGGATAATGTCCCGTGTATTGTGCTTATTTCCGGTCCGGAAAATAATTTTTTGCCGGGATCAGCGTGATCGAGTACACCGTGCCGGTGGAGTGTCTGCTTCTGTCAAACTGTCAGCAGGGATAAGGGAGTCAGTCCTTCAAGCTGTCAGTGACAGTCACCAGCGCAACTTTATTTTTCAGCGAATTATCCTTTGGCATTACTTCTTTTTTGCGTGTGTATTTATTAATTTTCAGAAACAATTTTAGTAGCCATCGGTTTCTTTAAAAATTTAAATCAAGAATAAAATCTTGATCAGAATTTTCAAAACTTTTTACACTAAGCCTTGGTTTTCTTGAAGTTCTTTAAACTTAGTTCTAGTTAAGGTTTGCATGCCATTGTTTCCGACTTTGAAAACATGGCAGTTAAAGGCGCTACCCTTCGTGGATTCTATACGGAGATTTTGGATTTTGTTGGCTGCAAACGTCATAAAGTAAAAACCAGACCTTTTTTTGCGAAACTGAACTCAATCTCATAGCGCTTTTAATATTTTAATGATTTTAGAACAGCTTATTCTATTAAATTTGCTCCTGGTTTGTTCAAAATTCGAGCTCAGCTATATTTAATATTTTTTTACTAACATTAATCGTGTAATTTAGATTATTACGTTTATCGAGGGAAAGTTTTGGAGCCACTTTTATGTGAAAATCCTAACCCAAACCACCCCATGTATAAAGAATGGGTCAAGTCTGCGGGAATCAAGTAAGAAAATAATCCTTTTACTATTGGAAATAAACGTAATAACTCGTCTTATTTGAAAAATTCTTTGATTTAGCGACAGTTTAAATTTTGATGACCTAATTAGTTTTGTAAACTTCTTCAAACTAGTGGCAAAAGCGATTGGTCCAATTTTATTGGTAAGAAGGGAAAATTTTTATTATTTAATATTAATTGCAAATCTGGGGAAATTCTATTTAGGTTGTTTAAATGCGCGTCCACCGAGTGCGAGAAAGTAGAGACTCGGTGGGTCGAGCTTATTTCGAAATGTCAAAGCGTAAAGAAGTTTCATTTGGACAAAGCCTCGAAATTAATTAGAGATGACGCTTTATATGGGATCATAAGGTAAGGCGCAAAGTATAATAAATATAAAGAATTGTGATTAAAGCTAAGGTTTTAAAGGAAATATTCAACAATATCCCGTGAAATAGAGATTGAAACAGCCTATATCATCTGCACTCGCGTTTGTGAGTTCATTTCTCCCAATGTTTCGTTTAATATTTTATATATCATGAACATTTTTCAGTTTTTGATGAAAATTAGGACTGGCCCATGACATTAACATCATTTGGTGTATCAGGGGAAAGTACAGGGAAATGTCTGGGAAAAAGCAGCTAGGAATTGGAAGTGGAATTTTCAGGAAACCCTCTTATATAATTTTTAACGTGTATTTTTAATTTCTCAGTTTTGACGAAGCGCTTCTACCTCTAAAACATTGCCAGGAACTGATTAAAAACGTTTCAGTCTTAAAGCAATATGATTGGCCAGGAACGGAAAAAGTTATTGACGAAACTTCAATCAAGGAGAGACTCGAGGTTAGTTCTCATTTCTATAAATATATTTATACGCTTGCTTGGAATAGTTATAATGGTATTTGTCACGCTTTAGGAAAAAACTTATCAATAAATAAACCATTATAGTATTCTAGCGTAAAAATAAACACGGGGAAAAGTTAAATAGCAAGTCCAACAAACAAACATTTTATAGCTTCGTTTTCAAATACGGCCACAGGAATGAGTAAAGGCGTGTTTTCAATCAAGATTTTTTGAACAAAAATTAAGCTTTTGCTTCAAAAGTAGCAGCGGAAAGCCGAAGCAAAAAATCTTGGTGTTTGCAAACAAGCTTCAAATTCAGCTTTTCGTCTTTTCAGGCTTTAAACCTTAGAGAAGCGGATATCTAAATGAGTTTGATATTTGCTTCTCATTTTGTTTAAGCGCTAGAAGTGTCGTCAATCTTGATTCACCAATTAGATTAAAGCATACAGTCTCCATGGTTACAACTATCTGCGTGTTTTTTACATTAAAGGCCGCTAGTGTTTCGGCGCGTTCAGTTTTGCTACGGGTTTAGGACTTTTTTCGAAAAGAAAATGACGTCTACACACATGAAAATGTAATTTATAAATAAGTCACGCCCACTTGTAATTTTTTATTCATTTGAAGCTTGTTTGAAAACGATACGAGTTTCAGCTTTTCCATTTCAATTTTTTGGAAGATTTTTTATCTTCGAAAGCCCGTCAAAAGTTCCCAAAAAAGCCAAGTTGATTGAAAACGGGCCTTAAGACTTTAACATTAGCCAGGGTTAGTTTCAATTTAATTATTTATTATCATTTTAATTAGGGTTTTAGGTAGTGCACGTCGCATCTTAGGGGAAGGGGAAATTGCTGCACTTACCAAGTAAAAGGCGCAATTAGGTTATTCTAAATTTAGTTTCACAAATCATTGTACGTTGGGGGAGTTAATTAGTGCTTGAATTCTAGTTTATCAAGGCCACTTGAAATATCAATTTGAAGCACTGTTTTAAATAGAGTTGCTACGGGTCAGGGAATTTGAAAATGAGTTGTACTTTTTGTTTTTATATCTATATACTTTTGATAATATTGGGCCAGGCAATCTGGTTTCCGTTTTAACCCAAAGCATCTTTTTGTCGCGTCGATTGCCTTCCAATAATCCTAAATAATTTCTTTATAGGAAGAGCTTTCCGAGCTAATATACAAGTGTCGTTACGGTCCGAAACCTGACGCAGTTTGTCGTTTAAATTCTTGTCCCTACACTAGAAACATCTATTACACTGACCCCAATATCAGAGGTTGCTACCAATTGTTTTGCACTGGAAATTGCCACGTGGAATATCATTTTCAATGTTGGAGGCGTGTTCGAGGCGAAATGGGCAAAACTGAAAAAGTAAGGGAAACGTCAGACGATGTCGACCAACATCAAACTTTTCCCTTTAAAAAAAAAATATTGATTTTCGCAGGATTTTTCGGATAATTCTTGCCCTACACCGGCTGCGAAAACGTAGTTTACCTAATCCAAATTATTTCCAAAAATGGCGAAATTCAAAATACCGTAATTAATCTATATCTAACCACAAACTTCACCAAGGCTTAACTGGCAAGGCCTAGTGACGTTTCATTTAAAATATGATCTCTAACGAGATATTTGCATATATAAATCGAGGGGCTAGCCACTTACAAAATATGGTGTACAAGCCTTAAGAAATATATTTCAATATTTCGAGAAATATCGTAATATTGAGAAATATCGGAAATACTGGGAAATAATGAGAAATATCGGAAATATTAGTAAATAATGAGAAATATCGGAAATATTAGTAAATAATGAGAAATATCGGAAATATTGGAAATACGAAGGAATAATGGAAATATTGGAAATTTAAGGGAAATATCGTGAAAATATTGGAAATTTAAGGGAAATATCGTGAAAATATTGGAAATTTTAGGAGAAATATCGGGAAATAAAGAAATACAAAAATAATAGAAATAAATCGGAAATATTAGAAATACGAAGGAATAATCGAAATATTGGAAATTTAAGGGAAATATAGTGAAAATATTGGAAATTTTAGGAGAAATATCGGGAAATAAAGAAATACAAAAATAATAGAAATAAATCGGAAATATTAGAAATACGAAGGAATAATCGAAATATTGGAAATTTAAGGGAAATATAGTGAAAATATTGGAAATTTTAGGAGAAGTATCGGGAAATAAAGAAATACAAAAATAATAGAAATAAATCGGAAATATTAGAAATACGAAGGAATAATCGAAATATTGGAAATTTAAGGGAAATATAGTGAAAATATTGGAAATTTTAGGAGAAATATCGGGAAATAAAGAAATACAAAAATAATAGAAATAAATCGGAAATATTTGGAAATAAGAAATCTGGTGTACATTTTTTGGGGAAGTGAATAGCCCCTCGATATAAATGGTCTAACCACTAACTTCACCAAGGCTTAACTGGCAAGGCCTAGTGACGTTTCATTTAAAATATGATTTCTTACGAGATATATATTTATATACTCGAACCTTTTCGAGCACTCTCACATGGTTAATATTATCTAAGGCTTAGTGACATATTTCATATTTGTTTTTTTTAGTTTGAAAGCGCTATTCATGGTAAGCATAAACAGAAAGTAGCCAAGCATCGCAAATCAAAGTTGGAGAGGAAGACGGAGACTCGAAGTATTAAGAAGCGTAAAAAACTCGAGAAAGTAAAAAAGCCGTTGAAGGATGGTGAGAAAGAAGCTCAATATGATCCCGAAGATGAGGATGAAGATGATCAACATAACCCTAACGACACTGAGTGGAAAGATGTTCCAACGGAGACCACTGCTGAAAAGGAAAATATTCCCCTTAACAGCGAACAACCAAATCAAATCATTTATGATTGTAAGTTTACTATTTTTTGTTCTGACCTTGCTGTGCGGGCTCACCTCAATTTCATAAGCCTGCGAGCTCGATTTGAGGTTCTGCCTAAAAGTGTGCGTAAGTTTGAGCCCGAGCTGAGCTCGGTTAATATTTGTAAAATAAAATGTGTGTGAGCTGAGCCCGTGTCAAAGTAATCGTGAGCCCGAGCCGGCGTGAGCTGAGCCCGTGTCAAAATAATCGTGAGCCCGAGCCGGCGTGAGCTGAGCCCGTGTCAAAATAATCGTGAGCCCGAGCCGGCGTGAGCTGAGCCCGTGTCAAAGTAATCGTGAGCCCGAGCCGGCGTGAGCTGAGCCCGTGTCAAAGTAATCGTGAGCCCGAGCCGGCGTGAGCTGAGCCCGTGTCAAAATAATCGTGAGCCCGAGCCGGCGTGAGCTGAGCCCGTGTCAAAGTAATCGTGAGCCCGAGCCGGCGTGAGCTGAGCCCGTGTCAAAGTAATCGTGAGCCCGAGCCGGCGTGAGCTGAGCCCGTGTCAAAATAATCGTGAGCCCGAGCCGGCGTGAGCTGAGCCCGTGTCAAAGTAATCGTGAGCCCGAGCCGGCGTGAGCTGAGCCCGTGTCAAAGTAATCGTGAGCCCGAGCCGGCGTGAGCTGAGCCCGTGTCAAAGTAATCGTGAGCCCGAGCCGGCGTGAGCTGAGCCCGTGTCAAAGTAATCGTGAGCCCGAGCCGGCGTGAGCTGAGCCCGTGTCAAAGTAATCGTGAGCCCGAGCCGGCGTGAGCTGAGCCCGTGTCAAAGTAATCGTGAGCCCGAGCCGGCGTGAGCTGAGCCCGTGTCAAAATAATCGTGAGCTCGGGCTCGCAAAATATCCATAATCTGTTGATCCCGTGACCGGTTTCACGAAATTTTCGTTATCTGTTGAGACAGAGCCTGGGCTCACTAAAACTTGTATTATTAAATTAGAGGCGTGCGGTTAACCGTTTCAATCGAATACCGAACCGAATTATTCGATCCGGTATTCGATAAGCCCATTTTCACTATTCGATACGAATATCGAATGCCGACCTGACTTTTCGGTTAAAATTTTACCAAATTTCACGTGTCATATGACGTCAAAAATTGAAATCCCGCCTAAAATTGGGCGGCGCCATCTTTAAAATCCGCAAAACCGATTTATGTTGCCTAGAGATGGCGCTATATCTACATCCGTTTTGGTCCAATAAATTGGGGGAATGAAGAGGGGGATAAAGGAATAATTCGGAAAATGTAGTTGGCGACAGTACTACATGGGAAACACGGTTAGTGAACAATCCTTAGCGTTAGTTAATCCATGCTCTTCATAAAGAAACGCAAGCTGAGCTGAGCTTTATCCTTGGCGCTCAGCTATGCGCAGCCCACTGATGAAATATGTTAGCTAATTCCTGAAATTAGCGCCCAATTTAGATGCATTAGTATTACCGTAAGTTTATAAGATAATAATTCCGGGTTCGTACGGAACCTGGATAAGTTAGGGATATGGAAAATAGGGAATAAGTCGGGGATTTGAAACTTTTCCCTAAAACGTCAGGGATATGTCAGGGATTTCGTTTTGTATATTAACAGGGTTCATACAAACCTGGAAAAATCAGGGAAATTTAGAATTTTTAGTAAAAATCGGGGAAATTTAGAATTTTTAGTAAAAATCGGGGAAATTTAGAATTTTTAGTAAAAATCGGGGAAATTTAGAATTTTTAGTAAAATTCGGGGAAATTTAGAATTTTTAGTAAAATTCAGGGAAATTTGCGTGAAACAGGGGCCGAGTAATTAAACAAAATGTTCATAAAAATACCCTCCATAGGGTTAACATTACACCGAACTTTGGAGGCTCATAACTCTGGTTATATTTGAGGTACGGGGATGTTCTTTGATTATGTAATAGTTAAATTTGCCCCCCCCCCCTCCTTCGTTAATATTGGCTCCATAGGATACTCCATATACGGGAAAAACCTGGAAAATTCAGGGAAGTATATGGGGGAAAAACTTGGAAATTTCAGGGAAGTTTGTTTTCTAAAAGTTGTATGAACCCTGATTAAGCTATGCTTCGAGCAATACTAAATATGAGACATTTGTGATGAAGTGGCTCTGGCAAACACCTTAAAATAGTCTCATAACCCGGAAAAGTCGGGGATTTTCAATGTAAAAATTTCGTACGAACTCTGGATATGTTCCTTCCACAAGTATTTTTCAAGGTTTTCCCAAACATTTTCCTGTACTTTCCCCTGATACACCAAATGATGTTAAAGCAAAGCGCGGGTCTAGTGGATCCCCTACCAGTTGACTTTCCTCCTGAACTCCGCGTTTAGCTTGGCGAAGGCATTTGTGGGCGGGATTTATAAGTGCACTTATAAGTCCCGCCTACAAATGACTCGTGCCTTCACCAAGCCATAACTGGAGCTCGTAAGGAAAGTCACCTTGTAGGGGATCCACTGGACACGCGCTTTGCTTTAAAGCAAGTTTTTGCTGTGGTTTAGTTTAAACAAATTCTACAGGGCCGGTAGGCCCTTGTAGATATGACTTGATACTCTTTTGTAACGTTAAAGCAAAATTCACATGCTTTTACCATTTTTCCTATGGAGATTAACATGGGGTTTTTCGTGATATTTAGCCACCTCTAACTGAAAAACTAGAGCGAAGTTACTTTTCGGAATACTCTTAATTTAACAATTATGTATTCAAGGTGTGCTATCGGCTAGTTTAATTTAAATCAATTAACTCTAAGTATGTTAATTTTAGTTAATTCTGAAAGTACGTCAAAATTACTTTTGAGTCAGACTATCTAGCAGTAGACGCTGACAGATTACTTTACTATTTCATCCGAGCTTGAGCACCTTTATATGTATTTTCTAATTAACTGTAGCACCCTTAATAAGAAATAGGTCGTTATCAGGTCGAATTTTCGTCTAGAAAAGTAATTCAGGTAAATAATTACAGTTAACAGAGGTTTTTATATCATTTAAAGTAAGTTTTTGAACGTTCTTTACGGCCAAGGCTTAAGTTGTATTTTAGTTTGTCTATGTAATATAGTATTTATATAGTCTTTCCCCTTTCAAGATAAAAAAAGCTCATTTCCAGCTCTGTATTCCAAAAATACGCAGTCTGCTTCGTTTCCTGCTACAAACAAATATATGAGGACTGAGGTATACAGGGTTTCATTATTTGTTAATCTCACCAAAATGCTACTAATTGTGAAGGTGTGTGATATATTTCCTTAAACTAAACCAATGTAGAGGAATTTCCATGTTTACATCAGCACAGATTCTCTCAACGTAACCACGTTGGAAACGGAGAGTTACGTATGAGGTATACTGGGTTTCATTATTTGTTAATGGTTTAGAAATCAACGGTAGTGTTTTCACCCTGTGAAGAATTCAACTTCAAAATATTACAGGAAAGATCACAAAATGTTCAATGTGTTTTCCTACGGCAGTTAAAAGAGTGGTGTATAGGTTACTGGTTAGCGCAGTTCACTCAACATTCTCATTTGAGGACAGGTATACGCGGTTTCATTATTTGTTAATCTCACTAAAATGCTACTAATTGTGAAGGTGTGTGATATAATTCCTTAAAACTAAACCAATGTAGAGGACCAGATTATTCGTTAAAACAATTTTGGTCCTATTGAATCAGTTATACTGTGATGTTACGTTATCATTTTATAAACTATTTGTTACCAACAGTGGATTGTTTAATTCATAAGTAACAGTGGTGCTGGTTAATCCAGGAGGACAGTGTCGTTATATAATTTAATTAGTCAAATAATTTTCATGTTTACATCACAGATTCTCTCAACGTAACCACGTTAGAAACGGAGGGTTACGTTGTTTGCTATTTCCACAGTCCACGTTGCCGTTTGTTTATTGGTTTAAATTGCTATGAATTGTATAGGTATTTGATTTAATTACTGGTATTCAAGCTAAACTATAGAATAACATCATTCATTAACATATTGTATAGATAATCTTTACCACAAACCTAGCACAGGATATGATAAAAATTTAACGCAATGTGTTGGAAATAATAAAAAACTCCTCTAAACATTAGAGTTAAGGTGAATTATTTATTAAAAGTCATTTTATAAGCTTAATGAGCACTGACGACAAGTTAATTTCAACGTAATTAAGTGTAATTAACGTGAAATTAAACCCCGAATGTACATTTTTTTTTGGATGAAAACTCAGATAACTCTTAAATGATGTCCTTGATTAAGATTGTATCTAACCAAGCCGTTGGTAAAGCCCCATGTTTTCTCTTTCACACTTAAGCTAATTTAAATTATCTCGAAAGCACCTTAATAGGCGCGAAATTCAAAAGTTTAGGGTAAAATAAGAATCGAAAACTCCACTAAAAATTGCAATTAAGGTGAAGTATACATTTAAACTCATTTTATAGCCTAAATGTACACTGCCAAAACACAATCCTACGTTAATTTTAACTCAATTAAATATAATTAACGTGAAATTAAACCAAAATATACATTTTTGGATAAAAGCTCAAATAACTTTTAAATAAACTGTTTAAACTACCCAAAAGTTTAGGGTACCATAATGATGAATATATGGCAAAAATATTAAACTGCACTAAACATTGCAAATAGGGTAAAAAATTCAAATAAATTTTAAGCTTAATCCACTCTCACGAACCACGCTCAAATTAAGATTAAAACATCACAAGTTTTTCGTACAGCCACAGTAGTTTCCTATTTCACTTTCAAATTAATCTAAATGATCATTAAAATACATCAAAAGCGCATACATTAAAATTTTAGGGTAATTGCAATTTAAGTTAATATTTTATTGAAACTTTTATTATAAAATAAATCCACAAAAGATAAACAAGATAAGCCGTTAAATTAAACTCAATCAAGTATAATTAACCTAAGAAAAACATTAACATGTACAAAAATGGGCCAAGCCTCGCTTCGTGCCCTCTCCGCCCTAAAAAGTTCTGAGATCCCATGTAGAGCCAAGTCTGCCTTTTGGTCTCATTCAATCGCCAATTGAACAATTATGTTATAAATTAAGTCCTTTTCCTAATTAATAACCAATATTCTTTGACTCTATCATTATTATACATCTTTGTTCGTATCAAAAATATCGTGACTTGGCAGTAATATTAAAAGGAAGTCGAAGGGATATTCACTAAATCGTTTATGGTCGAGGGGATATGTACAAGTTTATAAGATGAGTCATGCACAACCCTATGTACAAATTATATGGTGAGTTATGCATAACCCTATTTACAAGTTTATAAGGCGAGTTATGCATAACCTTATGTACACCTGCGCTTGCCAAGTCACGATATTTTTGATACGAACAAAGATGTATAATAATGATAGAGTCAAAGAATATTGGTTATTAATTAGGAAAAGTACTTAATTTATAACATAATTGTTCAATTGGCGATTGAATGAGACCAAAAGGCAGACTTGGCTCTACATGGGATTTCAGAACTTTTACGGCGGAGAGGGCACGAAGCGAGGCTTGGCCCATTTTTGTACATGTTAATGTTTTTCTTAGGATCTCACTTCTTTTTGTAGACCCTCTCGTTATACTTCGGTAGTTATATTAAAACAAGACCCTCTCGTGGTACTTCGTTTGCCAATATAATCGCTAACGTTTGTCCATATTTACGCTGAATTACCCCTTTCGACCCGCAGAGAATATGCAATAAAGATTGTACGCGATATCCTAATAAAAGAATGTAGCATCAGTTACGACACATTTCTATTAAACTACTACTCCTATTAGCTTTAATATATATTTAACTTTCGGTTAACTTTGGACCATTACGTCCTTTCATCAAGAACACACACTATTTCTGTTGAAAAGACGGCAGCGCCATCTAGTTTTAAAATAAAGAACTAAAGAACAATTTTATAAAAAATTCGGGATGTTTTAATTTTTCTGTGCTTTATAAAATAAATGAAAACTAAATCCTGAATTTTAAGTTTCTATCTCCTCTAGAAGTACCTTAGAATTTTGATGATCGGTGAGTGAGTGAGTGAGTGACAAAATAAGGTAAATTTCACCTGCGATATTTCGAAAAGCATATAGGGTAGGAACTTGAAATTTGGAAACAATAGCTAGGATTGACAGTCCTCGCGGCAAGCAAAATTTCAGACTTTCACCTATACCCATCACGAAGTTACAGTGGGCTTAAAAGTGCCACGAGTTGCTTCGAGAAAAGGATGTCAGTGCTCGACTTGGCTGGGAGCACGGCAGTGCTCCCAGAATGTGAAAGATTCGTGTTTTGGGTAAATTCATGGATACCTTATAATTAAACTAACAAATCTTTCACCCAGCCTCCATTTTCCTGTTTAATTCTTACGATTAATTAAATTGTCATTTAAAAGCTTTTTTCCCCATTTTGAAAAGAGAGCCATTGAAAAGGCGTGATATTTAAAAGTTTTGGGGCAAAGTAGTGATTGTTCTGCAAGAGTCAAACAGTCACTCCTCTAAAGTTTGCAGAATTTCTTGTTCAAACTCGTATAATAAACTGAAATAACACTAGTAAAAGAAGATAAGCCGTTAATTTCAACTTAATGATCATATTTAATTAAAATTAATCGAAAACAACAGGTTTTTTTTGGGTAACTATAGATAACCCTTAACTGAAATAACAAAATAAGATTAAACTACGCCAGTTGTTCTTTCAGCCTAAATGTTTTCCTATTTAACACTAAAATTAATTACATTATCACTATAATGCATTAATAGGCTCCAAACACAAAATTTTAGGGTAAGGAATGTGTCAAAATGAAACTTTTCCATTTAAATTTTAATATATCATTAGCATAGTTCGCCAAATCACCAGCAACAATTTAATCTGGCAACATTCAATGTAATAATGTTGCCAATAAAACAAGGGCGTCTAGCCCATAACTAAGCCATATCACTAGCCATCTCTCGCTATCCCTAATTCAATAAATTTTCTTCTACTGAAATACCACCTAGCATACCAGTCAAGTGGGGGGAGCAACAGAAAATTTTAAAGCACAGTCTTACGATAAGTCTTGGAATTTGGGCCTCAAATTACAACCTCTAGTCGAATCCGTTTGGTACACATCAACGTCAACGTAAATGTTCAATGTGATTACCATTGTGGTGCAGGCACTCTTCATCTGTCCATGTCTTTCAATTACTTTACAAGCAACGAACTCATGACGCAGGAAGTCCAAGTAAATGCCTTCAGAGATTTTCTTATCAAGAAAAAGGGTCCGATAATTTGGTTTCCAAGAATGCCCTCCCAAAAATGCACGTTATGAAGGTTTAAGGTACCATCCTTAAATAGCCTCGTCAGAGAACAGTACCTTTCTAAAAATAATGGATCGGCTTCAATTAGTTCACGCAAAGGTTTTGCCGTTTTGGGTAATCCTCGTAAACATCATGTTCAATTTTCCCTGGTTTGAATACACTGGCATTTTGCTAAAAGACGAGACTAACTAATTAAATTCGGTCCTAACTGCTACGTAACGACGATTAGTTTTCACTACGGCCTTTTTTCTCGGTTCCTCAGACAACTCGGACCTTCTGCTTCAAAGTCATTCCCAAAGAAACCTTTATGTTTTCTTTATTTTGTTCATAGTTTAAGGTTAGGGGGCCGACCTTTATTACAATGGTTTCTTTTTTCGGTATTTGTGCCTTTTTAACAGGCGTATTGTTAAAATTGTAACACTACAGAAATTGTATTTCAAATGGGACCGGCAATACCGCAACGCTGAGCCGAAAAACTGGATGGTAATTGTTTGGACCTATAGGGTCAGGACATTGGAGGACCAAACATACCGTGGTGTCACGTGTCGAATGTTAAAGCGACCTTCACCACTATACATACTATGACCTGCTGCTCAAGCTGACAATCTTTGAAAACTCAACTTTGAGGAACTTCCGGTCTTTTTAGATATAAAGGGGCTTTCAGTGTCGCTAAGTAGTAGAATTACAGTAGTTGGTCTCGTTTCCTAGCAAAATGCCAACTTATTCTAACCAGGAAAAATTGGGCAGCAAGTTTATTTTGGGTGAAGGTCGCGGTAACATTCAACCATAGAGAATTTTACACATGTGTAAAATTCTCTCTGGTTCAACTAAAGGTAGTGCTTTATGCCGAACGGTCTCCACACCGACATTTGGGTGCGAGGACTTTCGTCATTTCGATAGTGCAAGATCGTGAACGTAGAAGAGACTGTATAGTCTGTAATGAGGATACAGACTTTGACATCGTAGAAAGTTTTGAAGCCAATCTCATGCTTGTAGTAGAGCGGTGGAACAAGAAGTTGCACTAAGCCATTCTACTGTTCGTGCCAGTTTACAAGGGCATTACTACAGGCATAATCATATCCCCCTACATCAAGCCTTAACGGACGAGAAGTACCTAAGACGGCAATACCATTAGTCTTGCCATGCGTCATGAGTTTAGTGGTTGCAAATGTAATGCAAGACACGGACAGTCATCTGGAAGAGTGCCTCAACCACAATGGTAGACACTTCGAATATTTACGTTGAGTTGTTTACTAAACAGTTTAGAGGTTGCAATTTGAGGCCCAGGTTCTAAGACTAATCGTAGGACTGTGCTTTAAAATATTTTGTTGCATTCACGCATATTCTCCTGTATTCTTTGTGTATCTTGCCACTCGTTGTCACTTAAATACAATAAAACATGAATTCTAAACATTTATTTACACCCTGTATAATTTAGCACGACATCACCCGTTGGCAGTATTGGGGGTTGTACATAAAGGAAGCTGTTGGTCTGATCTCGACAACACTGTACAGGGTGTTTGTGAAAAGTCCATCAATAATGAAAGGGCGTATTTATTGGGCCATTTTGAGTCGAAAATGTTCTATGACATTTTGCCGTCCGAGCCACGGTTTTCGAGTTATGATTTGAATATTTTAGGGATGACCCCTTCATTAAATTAGCGCTGTCTTTCAATTTCATAATTAAATTTAAGGGGTCATCCATAAATTACTCCAATCATAACTTGAAAACAGTGGCCTGGACGGAAAAATGTCATAGAACATTTTCGACTCGAAATGGCCCAATAAATACGCCCATTCATTATTGATGGACCTTTCACAAACACCCTGTATATGTATACAGTGTACGAAACAAATATTTTTCTTCCATATTTCAAATACCGTCGTTTTTAAACTTTTCATAAATAAAGTACAACACAATATGCTTATATAGACATCGTCTTCAAGCTCTTCTACTCATGATGCATTTCCTCAAAAATTCTCATTGATATATGTTTAGAGTGTACACAACAAATAAAAAAATTTATTCTACATTTCAAATACTGTCATTTTTGAACTAACTTCATATATAAAGTACAACATTATATGCTTTTCGAAAACTATGTTATTGGATATGAGTTCATATAATTAACTATACTTAAGTACTTCTTTAAGCTATTAGAAATAGATCAACCCCAAATGTATGTCGGTACAAAAAACATGAAATTATTCAAATTTTAATTACATTAAGACTGAAGGGATAGATATTATAAAAAAACGTCTTGGTTTGGACCAAGGCCGAAAAAACAAACGATATGTCTGAGGTTTATCAGTTGACTGAAGTTTCAGATATTGCAATTTCTTTTTAAATTACTTTTATTCCTTTAATCCTTAATCAATATTTAATTCAATCAACTTATTTTTACTGTTAATCGATCTATTCCCTCTAAATTAATTTCAAAAATTACATATCTACGCTTTTTCAAGAATAATTCCATTTTCCGAAAACATTTTATCATGAAATTAATTATTTTGAAGGGATTTCGTGTCGATGATTACTAAGTTGGAAGCACAGTTTTAATTCTTGTTGCCTTGACAAATTTTCAAGTTTGCACCAAAAAAGTTTAAATCTGTTGTAAGTTGCTGGGAAGACTGATGTCAAGAAATTATGATAAAGAATTTATTTTGCTCAAACTAATTTATAAACTTATGTTGTCTACTTAAGACAAAGCAACAACCTCGGTCCTGTCTTGTTTCTTTTAGTAGGTAGCTCTCCTTTTATGCACTGGAAAAATATGATATCGGTGTAAATATAACCAAAGGAAAGGGTAAAGTTTACATAAAAAGAAATACTTCTCAGTTCCGATGACTTGTTATTTCCTGAGGAAATAAAATGGTTGAACACATCATACCTTACCAGAACTGCCATGGACCGATCGTACACAAATTACATAAGGAGAAACTAAAACACTGGGGCGATGCCGCCATTGGGGTCTTCTCCCTCTCGCCTAGAAGCACCGCTAGAGGCAGTGCGAGTTGACTTTCCTCCCGCCTGTAGTGAACTTTGGCACCGTCTGACGATGGCCCTTGGTGCAAGGAAGAATACCCCAATGGTCTCCTCGCCCCTGTGTGTTTTCGGAAATGGTCTCTACGCCTGATAAAATCATTCCGCGTAATACGTAACCGGTGTACAATACAAGTAACGCCAACAATGTAGTAAGGGGTGATGACGTTCCAAATCTAGATTGAGTTATGGCCAAGAAGCTTTGAAGTTCGGAGAGGGAAACTGCAGTGCAACCTTTCCTTCATAGTCGCGACAAAAAAATGTAACATTTCGATATTCGAAGTTAAATGTATAAATTCGCGTCCCCAATATATGCATCCACTATCAAATATTTACATTTTCCTTTCGAGTTATATCAAAGATCGCTTGCTCTTTTTAGACACTTCGTATAATATTTCAAATATTCAATATTCGTCACCCAACACGTACTCCCTTCAAAATAATTAATTTCATGATAAAATGTTTTCGGAAAATGGAATTATTCTTGAAAAAGCGTAGATATGTAATTTTTGAAATTAATTTAGAGGGAATAGATCGATTAACAGTAAAAATAAGTTGATTGAATTAAATATTGATTAAGGATTAAAGGAATAAAAGTAATTTAAAAAGAAATTGCAATATCTGAAACTTCAGTCAACTGATAAACCTCAGACATATCGTTTGTTTTTTCGGCCTTGGTCCAAACCAAGACGTTTTTTTATAATGCCATTATGCTCCCATAGTCGAGGGGTGGAGTTGACTGCCATGCATGCTTAAAGGAAAGCGCGGATCCAGCGGATCCCCTACAAGTTGACTTTCCTTACGAACTCCAATTTTGGCTTGGCAAAGGCAGGAGGCATTTGTTGCGGGATTTATAAGTGCACTTACAAATCCCGCCAACTAGCCTTTGCCAAGCCAAAACTGGAGTACAGGGGGAAAGTGGCCTTGTAGGGGACCCGCTGGACCCGTGCTTTGGTTTAAAGGGCTCCTTCGGACCCTTAGACACATGGCCCCGCGGATTTCCGAGCCCCCCTACCTAGCCAGAGAGAGGGAGAGTACTGAGGAAGATCGTCTATGAAGAGGGGATGGAAATCCGCGGGGCCATGTGTCTAAGGGTCCGAAGGAGCCCTTTAAGCAAAATGTTCATAAACAGTCCCTCCATAGGATTAACATTACACTAAACTTTGGAGACTCATAACTGTACGGTTCTACTAGAGATACCTGAATATACTTTGATTATGTAGTAGTCCTATTTGCCCCCCCCCTCACTCCTTCGTTAACATTTGCTCCATAGGATACTCCATATACGGGAAAAACCTGGAAAACTCGGGGAAGTATATGGGGAAAAACCTGGAAAACTCGGGGAAGTATATGGGGAAAAACCTGGAAAACTCGGGGAAGTATATGGGGAAAAAACCTGGAAAACTCGGGGAAGTATATGGGGAAAAAACCTGGAAATCTCAGCGAAATTTGTTTTCCAAAAATTGTATGAGCCCTGCAAAAGTATATAGTGTCGACCCCCTGAGCTGCGTATGATTACCTTCCCGACTGTGGCATAGGGAACAAGCCGTGAGTAGGCGTAGCACATGCTAGCTCTAGTACTAATAAATAACGTTTGGATCGCCAGCATCATGTACTCTTCTATAAACCTATGACGTCAAGAAGCTCTTCCCTATATGGTTAGTTCGTGTAGGCTGTTGAGCAGAGGGTAAATTGCTGTTCAGTACATGTCGTCTACAGCCAAAGGCAGGGAATTGTTATTGAAGTGTACAATTTAACTAAATTAACTCTAGTTCACGGAACTCTAGGCCTTAGTTTCAAATACTTGTGAAATTGATAGGCTACAGCCTACTACGCGTATTTGAAACTAAAGAACTAAAGCCAAGAGGTCCGTGTACTCGATCTAAAAAACTCGCGTATATTTTAAACCCTGAAAGTTTTTCGTCTCTTGCCAACTGATGCAGTAAAAGAGTATATACAGAATAAGCTGTCGTTCGGGATAGGGAGTTGCCTATCCTATAGCTTGAAATCAAATCTCCTAACGGCCCAACGGGCATTCTTTATCCATGGGCAAAGGTTAAGGTTTTCTCAGGCGATTGTCTCATTTGTCTGTATTTTGTTCGGGACTCAATATGTTAGAACTAGAAAATGAAGAGCTCGTTCGTTTAGCCTAACGATTAGCGGAGTTTAAACTTAACTTTGACGCGAGACCGTGGATGAAGGATGCGCGTGAAAAACATTCGTCGCTCTACAGGATGTGCAACTCCCTATACTAAAAAGTAGACAAGTCGATACTAGCGCCGCCTGGCTACCAGCGCTGGAAACTAGCCTCGCGTGAAAAATAAAAAGTACTGGACATAAGTAAAATAAAAAAAAACACGGGCTACGGTAGATTTTTCCTTCACGTCGTCTGTCGTCTGCAAGAAGCAAACGGTGGTTTTATTTTCTTATGTCCAATAAATTTTAGTTTTCACGCGAGGGTAGCCAGGCGGCGCTAGTATCGACTTGTCTAAATTTTAGTACAGGGAGTTGCACATCCTATAGAGCGTCGAATGTTTTTAACGCGTATCCTTCATCCATGCCGCGACTAGATTACTCTGTTCTCCATTCCTACCTCTAAAATTACATCTATCCCTGATAATACAAAGACCAAATGTGGATGAGAGGGAAAGTATGACAATGGCCATAGAGCCTGTGTTAAAAAACGCGGACATCAAAGTTTCGCCAATAACTATTTAGTTTACTAGTGCCTGATGGACTTGCAAACTCGCGACTGAAAGTAGTTCCGACATTTATGCTCCTTGGTCTAACCATAGCCCACTCGATCACGCGCATCACGACGCAAGCTGCTCGCGCTATAGCTAAATTACCGAGATTTGTTTTAAACGTATCTAGTTTTATGTGCTCTTCTATTGCTTCGATAACCTTACTTAAATCCATATTATACCTTCAAATACCTTTTGAAACATTACCAGCTACTCTGTCCTGACTACAAACACAAATCGAGTTAGTTCTAGCATACACAATAGCAGACGACGGTAACCGCGTAACCGCGAATTAACACAAGACCTATTTTAAGGGAGTGAACAGGGCAACAGGCCCAGTATAGCTACGCCAATAAAACGGTCAACTACGGCGAAACTCTGATGACTCGCCACTTTTGACCATTTTCATCCACTTTTGGTGACAAGTATGTTTAGAACGATTTTTTTTTTCGAAACTCAAGATAAAAATTTCGTTTCCGCATAAACACAACCTATTTCCAATTTTTTTTGGTATAGAATTATTCGTTTTAAGTTTTAAGCTTTGTACGATAATTTAAAACCCTTAAAACACTTCTCACTAAAATTTCAAGAGATTCGAACCAGTGAAACCAATGAAAACATACTCATGGCTACTTTCCGTTTTAAAATTTGTAACTTTGGAAAAACTTAAAATGCCTATTTTGCACATCTCTTAAAAATTTCAAGAAATATTTTAGAATTTGGGGAAAAAAAGGAGTCTTAAATTAATATTGATTTTTGGCGTGATCGAGTGGACCGTGGGTAGACTGTAGTAAAGCATGGCTAACTCGATCACGCGCACCACGACACTAGATGCTAGCGTGGTCGAGTGGGCTATGAGTTAGAGTTTCAGTTTGTGTTTCAAATTCAAATGGGCTTCGAGCCATGCGTTGAGCATGAATTTTTGTATCTGTTGGGCTTCATTAATGTTACAGTACAGCACATAACGTATTAAGATGGATATAAATATTTAAAAAGTGGCTTATATTTTCGAAATTAACGTAAGTTTATCAAGAAATGCATGCGTGCCTAAATTATAAATCAGTTAATCAGCGCAAAGGCCTAATAGGAAGGCAAACGTACGTTATAGAGCTATTTCAGAGGGGGTAATGGCTACGTCACCAATGCTATTTGCCCATAGAGAAAACCCTCATAAAATGGCCGCCCTACACTCAAAGGCAGGCCCAATTTTCGTAGCAGACGAAATTTTTCCCCCACTGAAATAGCTCTATATGAAACGTATTTACGCGTATTTCCTTGGAATTTTCTTTGTTTCGTGATATTTTAGTAAACGCCGAGCCCACGTACGTCATCAAGAAAGAAGATATTGTAGAGGGTGATAGTGTACGTACGAAACGATAATTTATATTTATTCGTCGCCAAGGCTTAAGGTAAAGTTTGTTGTCTTTACTTATTACTTTTAGGCAAGTAATAAACAAGCGCCAAAAACTCGCGAAAAGAAGTGTAAACCAAGGAAAGCTGTCCTAAGCATTGACGAATTTTGTAAAGACGCCATTTTATGTAGTGCCCCGTGAGCTTTATCGTCATTACTTAATTTACCTCGCTTTAAATTACTCGCGTATCGTAGAAACCCTTACTTGGAACGCATTCAACATTTACAAATTACTAAGGAACTAATTGAGAATATTGACATTGTATCGGAGAATAATGGTTCTGAAAACCATACGACTCGTCAAAAGCTAAATAATGATCATCCAGTTCATATTGAAAATAATGACTCTCAAATGACTTTAAACAACTCGTCTATTTCTAAGGATGAAGCTATTGAAACTGTTCCTACCTTTGAAAATACAAAAACTGATCTTTGTAAAAATATGTACAACGATTCGTGGAAGCCAAAATATGAAGAAGCTTCGCCAACTCTTGTTTTGCCAACCGAGCCAAGCGGGGAATATGAAACTATCAGACAATTATCGGAAAATATGGACGATCGGGGTATAAGTTCGACTAACTCTCTCATTGCACGAAAGATTCGATTACTAGAAATAATTCGAGAAAAAACATCCGAATTAACTTACAATTTTAACGCCGCAGCGTTCCAACTTCAAGTGACTCTCTTTGCGTTGCCTGAAGAGTTACAACTGAATTTGGTGGCCGGAATCTTTAATAATTTCTCGAATAATTCGAAATTCTGGGAAAAATTGAGTGAGATCGTGGATTTCAGGGAAATACTACAATCGGTGAGTTAGTTAATCCATTATTAGAAACAGTTCCCACAGGTCAGGGAAAATTTTTATAATGCTCCAAAAAGGTCAGGGATTTTTTAATAGTTTTAAGTTTCTAACAATCTTGGGGAATTTTTTTTTTTACTGGATAAATTTTCTTTGGGTTAATTTTTTGCAATTTTGAACGTTCCAGCTAGGGATGTCAACTTAACGTTTATGAATTCCACCTTTTAACGCGTGACGCGTATAGTAGCGCCCCTCTCCCGCTAACAGGGTGACTTAGTTTATAGACACTCCCCAACTGTTTGGGAAATAGCAGTGCACTTCCTCTGGTCCGAAACCAGTTTATTAATTACTTGGACTAGTTTTTTAATTCAAAAAGTGGGGGATACCGGTCCTCGGGACGAGTTTATTGATTGCATCAAATCGGGGGAGAACAAAGACGGGGACCACTCTGGAGACCAGTTTATTACTTCAGACATTAGAGGGGTCACTGGTCCCAAGGACTAGTTTAAAAAATGTCCTTATTTCTCAGACTGTTCGAGTCCCCAAGTTTCGTTAATTACCAAAGCGATTAAACTGAATTTATTGGTAATTGATCACACTTCCTCTAATTCTGGGTAATAATTTACCATAGGAGGAATTGCGACGCTGGATCTTGGACCAATAGTTGAATGGTTCATAACCTCATATGATGGCGGAGAAAATGCCATTATTGGCATTACCAGTTGAAAGTATTTGAAGGTCATATTTCGTTTCACGCATTCCAATGACAATACAATTTTCCTTCTTTTATAGCTTGCGCTCAATACGCCCTGGTTACGCCCATGGAAATGTACGCTCCGTATATGGATGCCATGAAAGAGAAAATCTATCTAGCCAAACTAGTCATCGAGTTCGTTGGTTCGGAGCCCGAATGTGACTACTCGGAACTCTTGAATCATATTCAAACAAGCACGCCACCTCAAGGTTTAGAACCATTTACGGAAGAGTCACTCGCAGTTCATTATTGATCAAATTGTTGATCTTGATGTAAATCGTAATCAGGCGCACAAAGCACTTCTGGTAACGGAGGCTCTCAGGAACTTCGTTAATTTGGCTGGAGCATATGTTGATAAAAAACGGTCAGTTGTCATTTGTTTATTTTATTTACATTTAAAATCGATCGAATCGCTCGGCGATATCGGGGGTCGGGATCGAAACGCAGTCTACTACAAAAATGTGCCTCCTCAAGGGCTGTGCATTGGATCGCGTTATTTTAGGGCGACGTGTAGGTTTTACAGGTCCGCATTTCCTACCTAGATGGCGCTGTTTGTCTGTTTTCGGGAAACCATTTACGTGGGCTTTCTCTTCGCGGTAAAATTTCGTCATCTTGACTAGGTCAAATGGAGTTGATTAATTTAGTTCAAATATTTAATTTACCTCTTAAATGATTCATATTCCGATTACCGCTACCGTGATCCATATTTAAATCTGGATCAGCTCGCTAACGGATTTGCTTTTAATTTGCATTTGCCCTGGCTCAGAATTAATACATTACCAGGGTTCATAAGAGCCTGGAAAACAGGGAAAACCTAGAAAAATCAGGGAAATAAATAGTTGACAAAAACCTCGGGGAAATTAAGAATTTTTAGTAAAATTCAGGGAAATCAGGGAAATTTGCGTCAAACAGGGGCCGAGTAATTGAGGAAAATGTTCATGAATATACCCTCCATAGGATTAACATAACTATACTATGGAGATTCATAACTCTGGTTGTACTAGAGATACGGGGATGTTCTTTGATTATGTTATAGCCTTCCCTCCTTCGTTAACACTTGCTTTATAGGATACTCCATATACGGGAAAAACCTGGAAATCTCAGGGAAATTTGTTTTCCAAAAGTTGAAGTATGAACCCTGATTACTTAATAGCGTAGAGGAGGATGTGGTCTAAAGTTTTTTTGTTATTATTACATGAGATTTTAATTTTGAATTTTATTTGTCCCTTTGCGTTATAGTAAGAATAAGCGACCCAAAGTTCCCACGAAGAAGCCAGTTTCCAATACTCTGGCAACGACGACTCCTCTTGTTCGCCACGTATTCGAAACCCTCTTTGCCGAACAGATTTCTCAAGATCCATCTCAGTCGACCAAGGTTGATTGGCGCAAAAAGCGGTGCATGATTTGCGAGGTGAGTGAACGCTTTTTTTCTGTAGAATGGGGGAAAATCGGGGTTAAGTCGGGGATTTTCTAAAGCCATCGATGGGACAGAAGGTCAGGGACTTCGTTTGGGAAATTAAACAGCAGTGACCATGAAGTGGGCTTTGGTAATCACCTTTAAATGGTCAGGGATAAGCTGGAGGCGTCAGGGATAAGCTGGAGGCGTCAGGGATTTTGTTTGGGAAATTTAACAATGCTTTGAGCAATGATAAATATGGGCTGCAGGTGTGACCATGAAGTAGGCTTTGGTAAACGCGTCCTTAAAATGGCCAGGGATTTTCATTATAAAAATTTCGTCTGAACCGAACCCTGTTTGTGTATGAAACCAGAAGTATATAATACTTCGAGAGAAGTGTACCACCACAAAGCGTGGTAAGTGTAACGTCATTCTTCCCAACATCATTTTACATTTGGAGTGTACAAGGTCACTAAACCGAATCACATACGCGATAAATAGTTCCCTCATCATTAACTCTATTAGCGTTTAAATATTTGGCAAGACGCATATGCGCTTGCGCAAATTCTTTTCCCACGTCAAGACAATCAAGGTTTGTGCTGGGGATTTATTACCAAACAATTATGGAATTCACCCTAGAACGGTGCTATAGAGGCCCATCTGAAGTTTGATGAGCGGGAAAGCAAACAAAAATTCGCCCGGGAAGAATGACTTTACATAACTAAGGTGTTAAGGGGATAAAGAGTGTCATCCTTCTTCTATTATCCCCTTCTGATGAAACCGACTTAAAAATAATTCCCTCGAAATATAAAATGGCGTCTAAAAATCTCTACGACGCGGTTATGAAAGCTTGTGCTTCTAAAAAGAAAACCAATTGGTGGGGAAGCTACTTTCGTATTGAAACCAAAGCTATGGTTTCAAATACTGCGAACCACCTAGAATAATTAAATGGGATTTTGCCGACAGTTACCTCTGAAGAAATTGACAGCTGTGCGATTTATCCCTACATATTTACACAAAGGAATTTTATAATTCACTAATTAGGCTACCCCTCGTTGCCCAAGTGTGAAAACAGACACTAAACATTAAATTATCCTTGATTACGTTTTGTTTTGGAAGACCTTTTTTTTTAACATCTTTCGAATTCAATAAAATATGACTGATTAGGGGTTAATCTTAAAGCTAAACTGTTATGGGTCTAGAATAGAATGTTCTTAACAGCTACGGTTCACCTCTGTCCCAACCAAACCGTGAGAAGAACTGAACCAGAACACGATCAATTTCCGAAACGACATATATACAAACAAAGCGCTTTCTCAACTAAATGTGTATTGGGTTGACTTGCTAACTAACTCGGCTTTGTACAGCGTGTTTTAAGGGATTGGGACCTTCTCGGGAAAAGTGTCCTATCGGGATTCGGGTGTACCGTGTATGAGCAGTTCCCGGAAAAGCAACCGCGATTCCATAAGAACAGCGGCGTTGTTGAGAACTGCTGTTTTGAGAAATAGCAGTTTTTAGCTTGAGGTTTGAACAATTCTTAACCCTACAATTTACCTTACCTATAAAGCGCAAAAAGATCATCATAGAGTGACACCTACCCTAATACTATTCGGTATGCCTAAACCGACCCAAATACTACTGGGGGTTTAAAGGGGCTGTTCGGACAGTGGGACAAACGACGATCTTCCTCATAGAGCTTAACATAGCGAGTGGGTAAAAAAGGAGAGGGGGTCGGACAACCCCTTTAAATAACCAAATCTGAACTAATCTAACCAAACATACACCACATGAGCGACAATTGTTTTTCACTCCTCCGCTGTACTGCTCTTTTGATTACTTTTTGCTCGTGTGTCTTTGCAGTTTTGCCAACAACTCGACTGTGGTGAATGTGGAAATTGCAAGCAAATGACCAAATTTGGAGGTTCCGGTAAAAGCAAGCAAGCCTGCTTAAAGCGCAAGTGTGTATTGTTCTACATTATTTATTTTATTTACTATTTTACGGGTAGTGATTTTTAAATTTTGAGCCACGTACGGGTATTTGAAAAATTCCCACTGGGGTCGGATACCCGGGTTCTTTTATTTTTCGGGTATTTGAAAATTCCCACTGGGGTCGGATACCCGGGTTTTTTTATTTTTCGGGTATTTGAAAAATTCCCACTGGGGTCGGATACCCGGGTTTTTTTATTTTTCGGGTATTTGAAAAATTCCCACTGGGGTCGGGTACCGGTTTTTTTTTTCGGGTGTTTGAAAAATTTCCACTGGGGTCGGGTGCCCCGGTTTTTTTTACGGGTATTTGAAAAATTCTCACTGGGGTCGGATACCCGGTTTTTTTCCGGGTATTTGAAAAATTCTCACTGGGGTCGGATACCCGGTTTTTTTCCGGGTATTTGAAAAATTCCCACTGGGGTCGGATACCCGGGGTTTTTTTTCGGGTATTTGAAAAATTCCCACTGGGGTCGGATACCCGGGGTTTTTTTTCGGGTATTTGAAAAATTCCCACTGGGGTCGGATACCCGGGGTTTTTTTTCGGGTATTTGAAAAATTCCCACTGGGGTCGGATACCCGGGGTTTTTTTTCGGGTATTTGAAAAATTCCCACTGGGGTCGGATACCCGGGGTTTTTTTTCGGGTATTTGAAAAATTCCCACTGGGGTCGGATACCCGGGGGTTTTTTTTCGGGTATTTGAAAAATTCCCACTGGGGTCGGATACCCGGGGTTTTTTTTCGGGTATTTGAAAAATTCCCCCTGGGGTCGGGTACCCTTTTTTTTCGAGTATTTGAAAAATTCCCACTGGGGTCGGATACCCGGGGTTTTTTTTCGGGTATTTGAAAAATTCCCCCTGGGGTCGGGTACCCTTTTTTTTCGGGTATTTGAAAAATTCCCCCTGGGGTCGGGTACCCTTTTTTTTCGGGTATTTGAAAAATTCCCACTGGGGTCGGATACTCGGGTTTTTTATGGGTACTTGAAAAATTCCCACTGGGCTCGGGTACTCGAGTTTTTTTATGGGTACTTGAAAAATTTCCTTTTGGAGTCGGGTACCCGGATTTTTCACGGGTCCTTGAAAAATTAGGCCTTGCCAAAGTGCCAATTTCGGGTAGCAATAATTATGTCGGGTACTTATCGGGTCAAAATAATATTTGTGAAAAAATACAGTAGTAAAACGCAAAGATTTAAGTTTATATATCAATTTGAGTACCCGATTGACTTAAGCGTTGTCGCGGGTAATGGGCGGGAATATTTAAATAATGAAATGCTTTTGCGTATTAAGTAATTAAATTCCAGGGAAACGGGTACTCGCCCGGGGGGGGGGGTTACTTTTTATTTGCTAGTGTTGCAATCATATCGTGACGTATGAGGTATAATTTACATAAATCATTAGGTGTCTGAACATGACAATAGCGGACGAAGACGAAGTCGCAGATGAATATTGCAATGGAAGTAGTGATACTGAAGAGCAAAGTCGTAAATTGCCACCTGCAGTAAGTATTTTGTTGAGAAAGTAATTGCTGGAGTTTGGATTTGTTTGTGTTGAGGGTCTGTAAGCAAGGCATCGGAGGGTTTTGTAAATATTGTTTGAAATACGTCACAGACACGTACGTGACTGGGGAAAGGGTGGTTCGAAGAATTGGCGCTGCAATCTCGCGGAAACCAGGACTAAGCGTCCAGTCTCATTCTTCCGTTGAGTCTTTGTATCTTGGCGTCATGTGGTGCCTGTGATTTATTTCAAATAGTCTTTTCCCATCCTTCCACGCTTGCTTTACAGACCCTTTAAAAATTAATACAACATAACTTTTAAAATGTTTAGAGCCCCACAATGAAGAAAAATGTCAAGGAGAAAAAGGTGATTCCTAATTTGTAAATCTTCATATTCTATTGACGTTGAACTATAACTTTTTTATTGCCTAATCATTTTAAGCGTAAAGGTACTGTTAAGCCCATTGGCAAGCCCAAATTTGTGACGAAATCCAAAAGGAAGTTCTATTCGCGGATCAATGTACGAGGAGAAATTGTTAGTGTAATTACATTAAATTTACAGGGTTGCCACGGGGTCAGGGGAAACCTGGAAAGTCAGGGAATTTAAAAATTTGTCTTTATTGAAAGAGTAATGAAAGTTTCTCCTCATCCTCTCTTAACACAGAAAACTCTAGAGCAATCCTTAAAAATATCTAGAATGGTTTTTACAAAGTAAATGCCTTTAAAAAATCTCTTGGACTGTTATTTATAGTTGAAATATTTCTAAATCATTTTGGTGCAACAATTACATTGGAAAACTTAATGTAGATCGAGTTTATTTGATTATAAGCAGTTAAACTGTGCTGTAAACACTTACTTTTTCGGCCTAAAAAGGTCAGGGAAAATCTCAGAAAAAGGTCAGGGAAAATCTCAGAAAAGGTCAGGGAAAACCTGGAAAATTAGTCGGGGAATTTGGTTCTGAAAATTCCGTGGCAACCCTGATTTAGATATTTTCTATTTTACCATCCTCTGAACTAAATAATTTCTTTGTCAGATAAATTCTGGTGATTTTGTCCTGGTTGAACCGGACGATTCGAAAGTCGCGTATTTCATCGCAAAATGCGCTTATTTTTACGAGGAAAATGGTAACATCATGTTTCACGCCCATTGGCTGAGGTAAATTTCTCCTAGAAGCGTTCAATTCCGCCACAAATGGTCTTATTATATTTGGTTTGTTTTCAGTCGCGCCTGCGAGACGATCTTGGGGGAAACCGGAGATGCCCACGAGGTCTTCTTGGAATCTCACTGCGAAAATGTCATTGCGCTAGACATTTTCAAAAAATGTGATGTCAGTTTAAGCCGATCTTAACAGAATGTCCTTACAGGGATAGATGTAATTTTAGAAGCGGGAATGGGGAACGTTTAGTATTTACTTCAGTCCGACTCATAGCCCAGTAAAGAGCCTCTCCCTTCAACGCGTAACGAAAATGCTTAAACTAATTTTTGATGACATGCTGACGGGGATGGCGAAAAATACGTAATTCCTTTTTCAGGGTTCATATAAACCTGGAAAAATCAGGGAAATAAATAGTTGACAAAAATCTCATGGAAATTTAGAAGTTTTAGTAAAATTCAGGGAAAGTTGCGTCAAACAGGGGCCAAGTGATTAAGCAAAATGTTCGTGAACATCCCCTCCATAGTATTAACATTACACTATATTTGGAGGCTCATATTTGTGGTTCTACTAGAGATAACGGGGATGTCCTTTTAGTATGCTTTAGTCCTATTTGCCTCCCGCCCGTCCTTCGATAGAATTAGCTCCATAGGATACTCCATATACGGGAAAAACCTGGGAAATTCAGGGAAGTATATTGTAACCTTCCGTAGTAATTAAGGGACCTCCTGAGTTTCAACTCCAGGGGTGTAAGGTTACATAGAGGATTAACACCCTGTGTTACCTCTGACCTTTCCCGTACTATATAAGCGTCGACTGCTTAAGTCAGTCTTTCTTCACTACTGACATGGATTAACTAACGCTAGGGATTGTTCACTAACCGGGTTTCCCATGTAATTCTTCGCCAACTACATGTTCCGAATTATTCCTTGATTCCCCTCTTCATTCCCCCAATTTATTGAACCAAAACGGATGTAGATATAGCGCCATCTCTCGGCAAAATAAATCGTTTTGCCCAATTTAGGCAGTATTTCAATTTTGACGTCATAGACCACGTGATATTTGGTCCAATTTTCTTATAACTTCCTGTTAGGGATAGTAACTGATGCTTGGGAGCGTTTGGAACATGCATGCGTTATCCTTTGGGGGAACGAACTATCCCTAGGTTAGTTAATCCACGCTACTGAGATGTAGTAGTTCGCTCGAGCGAAGGGCTTTGCCCTAGTATTGGACTTGATCCCAATTAGTAATTATGTTTAAACTTTAAGTTCTTTACTTTGTAGTAAATGCGAGTCGGCATTTAATTATTATTTAGTTAAATAAAAGTATGATTGAACCGGAGTAGTTACTCTTAGTATTAGCCAAGGCTTTTATGGCCACGTGGGGCGAGTTTAGTAATATCGCAAGCGTGGTTACGATATGGGGAAAAACTTGGAAATCTCAGGGAAATTTGTTTTCCAAAAGTTGTTTGAACCCTGTTTTTAGCTCTGTCGCTATGACCCGCCTCTTCTTTCATTCCCCTCCATCCGTGGAAGGCGGTCCGGGACGCGCTCCCAGATTACTCTGTTCTCCATTTCTGCTTCAAAAATTGCATCTATCCCTGGTCCTTAAAATTAAAGGGAGGGGAAAATGGGGTGGCATCTCCTAATTCAACCATTCTAGATTGATAAAATATAGGCCTGCGCAAACTGTTCTCCTTGAAATTTGCGGGTACTCGCGAGTCCACGGAAAGGCTAGTAACACTACTCGACGAGTCCATTTTTCCCCCTATGCGAGTCTTATTTCTTTCTTTAAACTAGGCCTAGTCTAATTTTTGTCAGGCTAGTCCATTCCTTCTTCGCGAGAGGTCAACTAAAGCAAACTACACGACGTCACTCTTTGAGTACCAGAGGCGAGGGGTCGGACGTTTAGGAAAAAGTGTACGGGATTTCGAAATCCAATTTGATTTCGTCGGATTTCGTTTGATTTCGTCGGATTTCATCGGATTTCGTTCTATTTCATCGGATTTCGTTCTATTTCATCGGATTTCGTTCTATTTCATCGGATTTCGTTCTATTTCATCGGATTTCGTTCTATTTCATCGGATTTCGTTCGATTTCATCGGATTTCGTTCGATTTCTTCGGATTTCGTTTGATTTCTTCGGATTTCGTTTGATTTCTTCGGATTTCGTTTGATTTCTTCGGATTTCGTTTGATTTCTTCGGATTTCGTTTGATTTCTTCGGATTTCGTTTGATTTCTTCGGATTTCGTTTGATTTCTTCGGATTTCGTTTGATTTCTTCGGATTTCGTTTGATTTCTTCGGATTTCGTTTGATTTCTTCGGATTTCGTTTGATTTCTTCGGATTTCGTTTGATTTCTTCGGATTTCGTTTGATTTCTTCGGATTTCGTTTGATTTCTTCGGATTTCGTTTGATTTCTTCGGATTTCGTTTGATTTCTTCGGATTTCGTTTGATTTCTTCGGATTTCGTTTGATTTCTTTGGATTTCGTTTGATTTCTTTGGATTTCGTTTGAATTCTTCGGATTTCGTTTGATTTCGTCGGATTTCGTTTGATTTCGTCGGATTTCGTTCGATTTCGTCGGATTTCATTCGATTTCGTCGGATTTCATCGGATTTCGTTCGATTTCATCGGATTTCGTTCGATTTCATCGGATTTCGTTCGATTTCATCGGATTTCGTTCGATTTCATCGGATTTCGTTTGATTTCAGAATTCGATAAAATCCAATGGATTTCATTGAATTTTGAGATTTTTCTTGTGGTTCTGTCGGATTTTGCTATTTTTACCGTGATTTCGACTGATTTTGCGATATTTCCCTTGATTTCGTTGAATTTTGAGGTTTTTAGCGTGATTTCCTCGGATTTTGAGATTTTCCCCGTGATTTCGTCGGATTTTGTGATTTCTTTTGATTTTGGATTTCGTGAATTTTGTAATGGATTTCACGATTTCTTTACTGATTTTGCTTCTGATTTCGTGATTTCTATGTTGATTTCGTGATTTCTTTGTTGATTTTGTGATTTTTTTTACTGATTTTATGATTTCTTTACTGATTTTGCGATTTCCTTGCTGATTTCGGATTTTTTATTTGATTTCGGATTTCTTAAGTTGGATTTCACGGGTAGCGTACGGGATTTCATGAATGACCGACCCCTCGACCAGAGGCCACTCGATCACGCTTTAGTTGACACGCGCGTTTTCACTTGTCAGTGCAGGCGCTGTTACGCTAAGTTTGCAAAGGCTAAGATAAAGCTTCAATCGTCATGCGCAGTACGCGTTCTATTCCACATTCGTACTTTAACTAAACCTAGAATTAGAATCGTAGGATTGATAGTTGTAAATATTTTTCTGCCATTTCGACGTTTTAGTAATCAAGGGGTTATTTTTAAATTAGAATAGGTAAAAAAATTTGGACTGGCATAGGACTCGATTAACAATTTTTTGAGTACTCGCTCGGCTTGTCCAGTTTCCCACTACTCGCAATTTGAGTTAGGACTCTCACACCTCTAATAAAATAGCATCAGAATCATTGACATGTACTAGGCCTGTGCGGGTAGTGATTTTTGTATGTCGGGTCGGGTACGGGTAGTTGAAAAACTTTAAATCGGGTCGGGTACCCGGATTTCTAACGGGTACTCGAATAATCAGGCCTAACAAAACTACCATTATTCGGGTGGTTTTCGGGTAGCAAAAATTCTTCCTTGAATTTCTGTCTGGCTGTATCACTTTGTTCTTCTCTAAACTCGTGGCTTTGTTCAGTTCCATTTGGAAGAAGAAAGAAAGTCGGGCGTCTAGCGCCCTCATTGGTGGTTTAAGGCACACCTTACCCGGTACCCCTACGCCCGAGTGCCAACCAATACCCGATTGTCCTAAGCCTTGTCAAGGGTATTGAGCGAAAATTATAATATTTGAATAGTTTCGGGTATTAAGAAATTAAGTTTTCGGGTACCCGACCGGGTAATTGTTGGGCATCAGGCCTACCAAATACTGTCCTTTATTTCCTAGATAGGACCGGCTTTAAGTAACCCAAAGGGTCGCGAATTCTTGTCTTGTCTCTTTAATTCGATTTAAAACTGGCTTGTCGTTCCCTTTTTAAGATTTGAACAGTTTTAAAACCATCAATATGGGAGAACTGAGCGTAGTAAGCTAGTTTTAAAATTTGAAACCTAGCGCCATTTTCGGAGGTGCATTGCTGCCAGACACATTTCCCTAGTATTTTTTGGATTGATTGTCGTCGGCTGCTATTCATTCCGTATTTGGACACAGAACATCCTTAAAGGTTAATTTTTGTTTACGGAAACTTTAATTGGCCTTAATTCAATACCATTTAATTAAGTTGGAAACCTCAATTTCTAAACGTGGAACAAAATATAGTAAAAAATTAAAGAATAAGGCTAGGACGCTGCCATTTTATAATTGTGCCCTGCAGTTCTCTCAATTATAAAGCAGACGATAATCAGTTACCAAAACCACGGCCCACCCGCTCACGGAGGTGATCTAGTTAGGTACAGGCTTGGAAATAAGGTTTATTTCTGAACTAGTCCCCCGGACCAGTGACCCCTGATGTCTTAAATATGAAACTGGTCCCGGGACCAGTGACCCTTCCCCTATTTATTTTTCTACTGGTCCCAGGACTTGTGGTCGTTCTCTCTTCTAAAAAAATCTCTCTCGGCTTAGGGTTGTATACACGACTGGACTCCTGGAGTCGAAATTTATGTTAAAATGAAAATAATTAAAGAGGTCCCCATATCAATTTTTAATAAAAGTAGGAATTAATAAACTAGTCATTGGGACCAGTGACCCTCACGTTTTGAATAAAAAAAGTGGTCCAAGCTATTAATAAACTGGTTTTTGACCTGTAAACCTGTCTTATTTCCTAGCCTGGTTAGGTATTCGAAAAAAATCCCTCTCTCCGTAAATGGCGGCCGATCACGTGATTTTATTTTTCCCGCAAAAAACGCCGCGAGATTCTTGAGAACTATGCGGCGCTCAAATGGACCAATACTATACTCTAAAGACTTTTAGAAACTAAACAAGATGGCCTCGGCCACATTACAGTTTTGCGCGGACAAATTGGTAACACCAAAAACTGGGGCGCCCAGCCGCAAGGGGACAGAACAATAGTTTTCCAGCTCTAAGAGCGCAAAACTAAAAATGGGACTCTCGCACCAATAGAACTCTTTTTTTAAATTCTATTCAATAATATGCCTCTTTTTTTAATTGTTTTGCTTTTCATGTCTGGTTAAATACACTAATGCCTTATTGATCACGGTTTCTAGATTGACACAGTGGGATGTCGTCCCACGCCAGGATGGTATAAGGAAGGTGGAGAAAAATACACTGAGTAAATTTGATTCCATCGAAGATTGGGAATCCTTCTTTTTGCAAAAAAGGTAAAACTTTTTTCAGTAAAGTTGTGTCTTTCTTATTACAATCAGTTACTTGGGGGCGGGGCCCAGAGCCTTGCACTGGCCCCGCTTTCCAAATTCGGAAATTTTATCGGGTTGAGCTTTTCAAATTTTGGAAATTAAGGGGCCGGGCCAACTTTCATTTATGTATATATCTATATAAATCAAAGTCCTGACTGACTGACTGACTGATAATCAACGCCCAGCCCAAACCGCTTGCCCTAGAAGGCTGAAAATTTGCAGGAACGTTACTCATAAGTTGTAGGCGCGTGCTAAGAATGATTTTTCCAATCCGCCGCCATCTTAATAAATGGCGCCCAGAAATGTAAAAGATTTTCTCTATGCAACAAAGCCCGCGCGTTTCAACCGATTCCGCAAATATTTAGTACACTGGTTTCCTTTAACCTATAGACAGACTGAATGGTCTTTTGGGTTCGATTTGTTGCCATCTTTTTCACGGAGGCCAGAAATTTAAAAACCTTTCTTTATGGAATAATGTCCGCATGAAAAGTAATATAAAATGGCCCGACGGGCAACGCTGAATGCCTTCGCTCCTAGGGTGCTACATTAGTCATCAGTAAAATATACTCATTCTTTATATAATTTTGGTGAAATTCTTATTACACTCGAGCGACGCCGCGGGTAACAGCTAGTTTATATAATAAAAAAATTCGGGCCAGGCCAACTTTCGTTCGGACTAGGACCTCCTTTAATTCAAATGAAAGATAATTTAAATGAATATAAGCTTTTAAGAACAAATGTGACGGACTGTTATTAATAACACACGGCCAACTGCACTACATGCAACGGGCTGGCTGGGCCAGTAAACCAACTAAATGGCCGGGCCATGTTTCGGACTTCTTTTAAAAATGCTAAATCCCGGGCCGGGCTCGGTTCGGGTATGAAATCTACTTTGTACTGTGAGTTACGACAAAGACCAAGCCCGCTTTGAAGACATCCCACCCGATTTTGATGTCCGAGACGACAACAAACCAGATTATTGCTTTAATTGCCAATCTTTGGAAAAGAAACGCCAGGTATTATTTCGTTTAACTGGGGAATGAAATGGCCAAACATCTATAGGGAGCTAACAACTGGCTGGGGGGAAGAGATAGTCTGACGTCACGCAGCCCCTCTCTGGTTGGAATTTTTGTGCCTAGAATACTGTTTCCAACCGTTAGGGGGGATGAAACTCCAGTAAGAGATGAAAGGGTGTGACGTTTCAGGGTCAGAACTTTTGGCTCCCTATAGATTGATAATGACATAAGTTAATTCGTAAGAATAGGTTCCATAAGTTTGTCACTGATTACTGAGAGTTTGTCACGAGGTGAAACATCGTAGATTCTCGTAAAGCGACGTCTGGTGAGACGCTGTCAAAGGCTTAGTACGGAATAAATAGGAAGATGGACTGCAAAACCTAGTGTAGTCAGTTCTCGAACTAGCTCTTATTAAGTCTCGAACATTATGAAGTATAGAGAGCTTTCAGATGGGATAGTAGTACATCTTAAGTAGTAAGTCTTACCTCTGTTCTGGGCCCAAAAGGTCAGGGAAAAGTCAAGGAATTTTAAAAGTTTCAGCAAAGTCAGGGAATTTGATTTTAGTGGGTAAAATTTCTGGGTGATAAGTCTTTATTGAAAGAGTAATGAAAGTTTCTCCTCGCTGTTATAAAATGATCAATTTCTTTTAATGTAATGTTTTTAGTTCTTTAATACTTTTATAATGCAATAATACAGAGTAACATTGTTGAGCAACCTGTTTGTTTAGGAGCGCGTTGTTAACTGTGGATCCCTGGGAAAATCCTTAGCCCTCTAGCTCTCTGAGCCTCTCTCCTTGTTTGGGCACCCCATAGTGTGGCGCCACCTGGTTATTATTTTAGCTAGTTACAACACTGGCATCCTCTCTTAACACAGAAAACCCTAGAGTAGGGTTGTAAATTTTCCGGAAAAATAAAACGCGGAAAATTTTCCGGAAACTTTTCCGGAAAATTTTCCTCTTAGCGGAAAATTTTCCGCTAATCGGAAAAATATAAAACTAGCAATTTTGTGAGCTTTGAATCAATTTATCTAACTTTTAAAGATTTAAAACATTCTCCAGTTATTTTGCCATATTTAGTAGATCTATTAAAGTAACACCAAATATTAGTGGTTGATTTTCCCATAATATGTGACTTTAAACAGGGTTAACAAACTTAATAATATTAACAACATAACACCTCGTTTCCCTTACAATGACGCAGACTATCACTATCCTTTATGCCTGATAATTTTAGTTTCACTTGGGTCTCTTAACGGTTAGGTCTCGACTCTCTAACGCCTTATACCGTCATAAGAGCAAACAGTAACCCTATGCATGCAAGCGATAGCAAATGAGTGAGCTTTTCCTATAGAAAATAGGGGTCACTAGACTCTGTGCCCTTGGACAATTTTTTACCCCTCCAAATTCACCTAAAACAAAATAATGAATGTTTTGAAAAGAAAGGCAATTGAAAAATTTTAAAGTTTTAACTTTTTAATTGAAAAACCGGTTGCGGAAAAATACGGAAAATTTTCCGGAAAAATATAGCTCGGTCATTTTCCGGAAAATTTTCCGGGCGGAAAATTTTCCGCGGGAAATTTTCCGACTTACAACCCTACTCTAGAGCAATCCTTAAAAATGTCTAGAATTGTTTCTACAAAGTAAATGTTCTCTAAACAAATCTCTTAGACTGTTATTTATAGTTGAAAGGTTTCTTAAGCATTTTGGTGCAACGAATACATTGGAAAACTTAATGTAGATCGAGTTTATTTAATTATAAGCACTTAAAACGTGCTGTAAACATTCACACTTTCTGTGACGTCAAAAAGCTCTTCCCTGATTGATTAGTTCCTGTAGGTGGTACTTTGCATATCCGTTTAGTTTACATGCCGTCAACAACCAAAGGCAGGGAATTGTTAATAAAGTGTGCTTTTTGTTTTTATATCTATATAATTTTGTTCAAGTAAGAACTTTTTTTAAAATGGACTGTACAGAAGGAATCATCAGGCGGGTAAAAATTATTTGAAAAACCTCAGACACGTGGTTCAAAGAAACTTAGTTTGTTTCATTTTGAAAACTTGCGCTGCAGGAAATTAGCGCTGATATCTCGCGAAAAACACTTGAGTACGTGTTCAGATGGGAACTATGAAAATTTATTTAAAATTAACGGATATAGCGCCTTTGGTAAAAATTGTTAAGCTGGGTTCCCACTTGACCGAAAACGTCTGCGCTGCGTCAAAAAATTGAGTTTTACGCGGGCCTTTGACGGCAAGATTTTAGTTCGGTTCACACATACGACCGAATTCAGACCAAAAAGGGTGGTCGACAGGTAGTCACGTGGCACGAGATGGAATTGCGACTCGGAGCCAGAAGAACTTAAGCCTTGACCTTTGATTTTCCCTCTGGTATCTAAATTAGGGAGCTTACTTCTACCAAATGAAGGTCGGAGAGATTCAAAATACAAACACTACAATAGCGACTCGCGATCTAATCCGGTTAAAGAATTGAAACTCAAAAGTTCATAACCCTCAAATGTGGCAATGGCGACTGACGAGTTAAAAAAAAACCTCAAAGTGGCGATGAAAAACTCGCCTATTATGACGTCAACAGAAGCTTCATCCCGAAACGAATTTTGATTGGTTATGAAAATAATTTTACGTAGGCCTCTGCGTCAAAAATAGAACACCAATTCTGTCCGACCGAAAGCTGTTTCGGTCGCGTTCTGCGGAAGATGTTTTACCGCAGAGGTACTTACGCAGTGTTTCCGTCGGTTTTTCGGTCAAGTGGGAACTAAGCTTTAATGATTTTCGCCATATGGATTTAACAAAATGTTCTTTGGCCATTTTTTTTCTCCCTTGGCCTTAAACCAGTATAAGAACCAAAAGCTTTTGTCAGAGATAGATTGGATAGAATGGAGAATAGAGTAATGTGGGCGCGCGTCAAAGTCCCGGACCCCCTTCCACGGGACGGGGGAGGGGTATGAAAAAAGAGGCGGTCATAGTGACAGAGGTAAAAAGAAATTACGTATTTTTCGCCGTCCCCGTCAGCAAATGTAGTTTAAGTGGGCCAATAAGATAATTTAAACTTTTCATTACGTGTTGGAGGGGGGGCTCTATACTGGCCTATGAGTCGGACTGAAGTAAATACTAACCGTTATACATTCCTACTTCTGAAATTAAATCTATCCCTGCTTTTGTAGAGGAAATTCAAGACTTTTTTTTTATTTTTTAGTTTTTTGTTCCACGATGGGGAGCTAGGACGTCTGGGCCGAAAGCTGATGTCTCCTACTTTGAAAGTATTAAATGGGAGAACATTGAATACAGGGTGGGCGATTGCGTTTACCTAATGTCAGATGTTTACACGTTTAACTATACGCCAGAACCTCCGAAGATTGAGAAGTTAAAGGATCTTTCGGTAATTATATTATTTAATTTGTTTGCCAGTCCTAATAAGACATTTAAACAGCTGGGCGACGCGAACTTTTCCGAGAGTAGAATGATAGGGGGTGCGAGCCGAGTAAAGAGCTTTTAAAAATTTCGGTTTGGAGTCAGGGTTGGCAAAAACCCGGGAAAAACTAGTTTTTGCCGGGACACGTGGAAAAAACCGGTAAAAACCGGCAAAAACGGAAAAAACCGGCAAAAACTAAATTCATGGTTACAAAGTGGTAAACTAGCGAGTTTTAAGTGCATTTTCGTGATGTTTGTTATTGTTATGTTAGAAAAATAACAATAGTATTTTTAATTTTTAAATTTGAGGTGGTTATTACTCTATTAATTTTTAGTATTCAAATTTGCCAGGTTTTTCGCGAATATTTAACGAATAATTAGTCAAATACTTTACATAGCAACTGGAAAAAACCTTAAAAAGTGGAAAAAACCGCGGGAAAAATGGTTTTTGCCACCGGTTTTAACCTGGTTTAAACCGCGCGGTAAAAACCGCGGAAAAATTAGTTTTTGCCACCCGGTTTTTACCAGGTAAAAACCGCGGTTTTTTCCACCCCTGGCAAAAACTTGCCAACCCTGTTTGAAGTGTCTAGCCGAGTCTTGATTGTCTCTAGCCTTTTCACTAGTCAAAATTATTCATCCGAGTAATGTTTCATCTTCAGATTAGTTATTCGTTTACAACTTCAAAAGCATCTTCGCGTACATTTTTAGACTATTGATTGCCCCTAACTATTAGTTTCCCTCTAAAAAAGATAATAAATCTCAAACTGGTTGTGTTTCATTAGCTATAGCTCTAGGCTTGAGATATTTCGATTTCAAAAACTACGTGCACCAGAAAGGTCTTGAACTTTGGCTTTTGAGGCTTATTCGAACCTAGGCTTAAGCAGTACTCGCGCAGGGTTATGTTATTGAATTAGCACTGGCTCGACAGTAGCGTGAATTGCTCGATTCGGCTCGAGTGGAGTAGAATTAGCGCTGGCTCGACAGCAGCTCGATTCGGCTCGAGTGGAGTAGAATTAGCGCTGGCTCGACAATAGTTCGACTCGGCTCGAGTGGAGTAGAATTAGCGCTGGCTCGACAGTAGCTCGATTCGGCTCGAGTGGAGTAGAATTAGCGCTGGCTCGACAGTAGCTCGATTCGGCTCGAGTGGAGTAGAATTAGCGCTGGCTCGACAGTAGCTCGATTCGGCTCGAGTGGAGTAGAATTAGCGCTGGCTCGACAGTAGCTCGATTCGGCTCGAGTGGAGTAGAATTAGCGCTGGCTCGACAGTAGCTCGATTCGGCTCGAGTGGAGTAGAATTAGCGCTGGCTCGACAGTAGCTCGATTCGGCTCGAGTGGAGTAGAATTAGCGCTGGCTCGACCGTAGCTCGATTCGGCTCGAGTGGAGTAGAATTAGCGCTGGCTCGACCGTAGCTCGATTCGGCTCGAGTGGAGTAGAATTAGCGCTGGCTCGACCGTAGCTCGATTCGGCTCGAGTGGAGTAGAATTAGCGCTGGCTCGACAGCAGCTCGATTCGGCTCGAGTGGAGTAGAATTAGCGCTGGCTCGACAATAGTTCGACTCGGCTCGAGTGGAGTAGAATTAGCGCTGGCTCGACAGTAGCTCGATTCGGCTCGAGTGGAGTAGAATTAGCGCTGGCTCGACAGTAGCTCGATTCGGCTCGAGTGGAGTAGAATTAGCGCTGGCTCGACAGTAGCTCGATTCGGCTCGAGTGGAGTAGAATTAGCGCTGGCTCGACAGTAGCTCGATTCGGCTCGAGTGGAGTAGAATTAGCGCTGGCTCGACCGTAGCTCGATTCGGCTCGAGTGGAGTAGAATTAGCGCTGGCTCGACCGTAGCTCGATTCGGCTCGAGTGGAGTAGAATTAGCGCTGGCTCGACCGTAGCTCGATTCGGCTCGAGTGGAGTAGAATTAGCGCTGGCTCGACAGCAGCTCGATTCGGCTCGAGTGGAGTAGAATTAGCGCTGGCTCGACAATAGTTCGACTCGGCTCGAGTGGAGTAGAATTAGCGCTGGCTCGACAGTAGCTCGATTCGGCTCGAGTGGAGTAGAATTAGCGCTGGCTCGACAGTAGCTCGATTCGGCTCGAGTGGAGTAGAATTAGCGCTGGCTCGACAGTAGCTCGATTCGGCTCGAGTGGAGTAGAATTAGCGCTGGCTCGACCGTAGCTCGATTCGGCTCGAGTGGAGTAGAATTAGCGCTGGCTCGACCGTAGCTCGATTCGGCTCGAGTGGAGTAGAATTAGCGCTGGCTCGACCGTAGCTCGATTCGGCTCGAGTGGAGTAGAATTAGCGCTGGCTCGACAATAGTTCGAATCGACTCATGTAGAGTAGGAACACAGGGTTGCCACGGGTCAGGGTCGGGTCGGGCAAAATTAATTTCAAAATTTTCCGGGTCGGGTCGGGTTTTTATTTTAATTTTTTTTTCGGGTCGGGTCGGGTCGGGCTAAGTTTATAATTTTAAAGTTGGACTAGGGCCGGGTCGGGTCGAAAAGAAAGTCGACCCGACTCGTCTCTGCTTGCAAAGAATAAATTGAAAAGTTTTAGTTTCTGGAAAAAGTTTAATAAGAGACCACGCTTATTTGGTTATCTGTTAATGTTAATTTAAATTTTTTAAAAATTGTAACCTTGAATAATTCCAAGTCAAATGTAAAAATATAAAGTTGTGATAATTTCGTTTACTATTGGTTGTTAATCTGAACTGCTTATTACCTCTCCGAGTGACGATGACGTCACGGTGAGGTACTACACTGGACGTGTCTGTGTCACCGCGTTCGCATTTGGCGAAACGGAGCGAACGTGTTCGCAGATAGCAATATTATCTTCTCCTCCATCATCATCGTTAGGAATAAGAAGTACGCGGAGATCGGCTAGGGTTACGAGAAACGTCTAGCCTCCCAATGGCAACTCCCCCAAAGGTTCACGCAATTGCGGCTCTTCTTATCATTTATAGCATGAATTTATATAACTATGAATATACAGCTCTGTCATATGCCCCTTATATCATGTCGATTTGGTTTGGGTGTTACCCTCCTAGCTTTGACGCGTTTTGCGTAGCTCTAATAGCCAATCACGAGACAAGAGGAAGTGACGTTTCGAATTTACACAACCCCGGACTCCCCCTTCCTTCTCCCGCTCCTAACACTAGCAGACACGTGACTGATGTCTCCTTTCGCTAAGCCCCGCCCAAACCTTATCGAGAGGTTAGACAGCGTAACGCAGCTGTATATTCATAGTTATATAGATTCATGCTTATAGTAAATTAATTCTGGATCCAAGCGAATGAAGGAGCAAAGAGCTGTCACACTAGGCGAATTAAGTTGCGAACTCTCCAAAATTTAAGCGGCGTCATAGCTGTAAGGGGTGCTATATTGGCGGGAAAATCAGAAAACTGGGCTGGTTTGTCTTCTTTTAATAATTGCCAATGGATGTTAGAATGATAGAAAGAAGAAGATGCTCGCATCGCAATGGCGTAGGATTTTTGTAGCTAGAACGTGAACTTAATCCACCAGCCAATAGTTGCGAATGACTCCGACAACATTTGGGAGTTTATTGCAAATGGTGGGTCCTTATATTCGGAAGAACGACGCAATTTTAAGAGAAAGCATTCTACCAGGTAAACGTCTTGTTCTTGCTTAAAGATAAGGCCAAGTATGTTTGGATGAACGAAAGAAAATAAAATCTTCTTTGGTCGCTTGAAAATAGATTTTTGCGCGATAATAGATAAGAGGGCTGAGCAGCGAATAAAAAGGCCTCCTACCCACCCACATTTTATACGGGCAAAGCTGACCTATTCGTTCCGGGCGAAAGGGGTGAGCGAATGGCCAAAACTATGTCCGAATAGGCCAACGGACGAGCGAACAGTTCATGACGGGCTATTCGCTTCTCCGTTCGCCAGGTGTGAACCAGGCTTAAGACATCGATGTCATCTTCTAGTTTGATGCCGGTTACTGAACGCAGCCATTGTAAATGTAATAGTTAATGTCAATCTCGCGCCTCAACACGCTGCTATTTTATGCTGATACGAGATCTAAAGGTGGAATCATAAGAAAATAATATATAGCTCCCTAGGGTTTTGGGAACACCCTGTCTATACCCTTAAACAAGCACCCAAATTTTAAGTTCACAAAAGAGGGGGCGTGTAGCTAGATTTTACAGGAAATTCGCCAAACTTCCCAATCCTTTCGGACGATAATCAATATTTTCACAATGGTAAAATTTTTAAATTAATAAGGTACCGTTGTATATAAAAATATGACCATAATAAAAAAAATTTTTGGAGTAAAATTTAAAATTAATAACAAAGAAAAGGAAATTTAAAATAACTAAAACAAGTTAACTAAATGATGGAGGGCTAAAATTTAATGGACGATTTTCGAGAAACTGTCTCCAGCAGTTTGCGAATGGTTTTTTCCGCATGCGAATAAGATTTTAGTTCCTAATCGGGATCATTTACATTTAATTAATTATTATAAGACAGGCAAGCTAGAAGGCACATTTTAATTCAATTACCCGTTTTTCACAACTGCTCTTTTCGGCCGAGATCTACCATCATCGCGAAATTTCGACCGCCATCTACCATTATCGCGAAATTTCGACCGCGATCTACCATTATTGCGAAATTTCGACCGCCATCTACCATTATCGCGAAATTTCGACCGCCATCTACCATTTTCGCGAAAATTATGTTCCATAAGTTTGTCACTGGTAACTCAGAGCTTGTCATGAAATGAGTCAGGTAGGTCATAGATTCAGGGTAAAGCGACATACGCCTGGTAAGGCGTTGCCAAAGGCTTAGTAATGCAGACTAAATAGGACTAGATGGAAGTCCCACAAAATTAACCACCGAGTGTAGACTCAGTTCTGGCTTGTCGTTATCGAACTAGCTCGAGCTGCAAGTCTCTTAGTAGCATTACGAAACATAGATGGTGTCATACTTATGGAACATATCACTTATAAACTTATGATTTCACTAAACGAGAAAAATCAAGTGAACTTACCAAAATCAGCGTAAAGTTTCCTATCCTCTCTAATGCGAATCCGTTTCTTACTAACTTGCAGATCGATTTTACGCAAAATCAAACTCATGGCATCAGATTGGAATATCAATTCTCCGATGTGTATAGTTTCAACGAAAGTGGTTCTTTGTCGCCAGTAGCTCCTTTTTGGAGGCTTTTAACCCAAGTATTCGAAATTTTCACTGCAATATTAAATATGTCTACATAAATTAACATTATTAAAATAAAATCATTTAAAGCCAATTATCGATGGATTTTTGACTTAAATTTATTTACACCCTAGAAATTAATCGATTATTCGGTCAAATTGAATAATTTATTTAAAACCCATTAATCGGTTATTCAGTCAAATTGAATAATTAATTTAAAACCCATTAATCGATTATTCAGTCAAATTAAATTATGTATTAAAACCCGATTAATCGATTATTTAACCAAATTAGATTATTTCTGAAGGACAGAAATTCGTCTGTCGTCTGATACATTACATATTTTTGGCTTTTGTAGAAGAAAAGAGGAATTTCTTCCCATTACTCCCCTCCACGAATCACGAGTTAAGCCTAGCTTCCGACGAAAAGGAATAAATAAGGTGGATTGATTTGCCATGACGTACTTGCTTTTTTGGAATAAATCGCCAAAATTGAAAAGTTACCTTTTTCTTCATTGACTGAAAGGCCATCTGGTGGCGTGAAAATGTGATTCAACCATCGGACGAAAACTTTCTCTTCCTTCTGTTGCCATTGTTTTCACAGCCCGGTGAAGTCTACCCCGGGTGAACATAGCTTCCAGGCTATTTCCACCCTACCATGTGACTAACCCTTGTTTTATGTATTTTCCAAAAGTACGCCATACATTTAAAGATTACGCACTGTATGGAAATTATTACGAGAAGTTTACAAAACATGTAAATAACGCTAGAAAACCTAAAACAACTTATACTATAAGCTATTTTTGGACACCATAGGTTAACTTTAGACCACGTTAGGATTATTTTGGACACTAATGACATTTCGGTAAAAACGTGCTTTTAAAATTAAACCATAGAAACTGTTCATGTTGGGAGAACTTTTGAATACATAAAAAGATCCTTATAGTTATTGGATGTTTCACTGTTCTGGTTTGCAGTGAGTTGAAAACACTTTTTTTGACCCAGTGTATATCAACGTCATATTATCTATATTTTTGCTCATTGTTACAGGGTTCATACAACTTTTGGAAAACAAGTTTCCCTGAGATTTCCAGGTTTTTGCCCATATACTTCCCATGTTTTTCCCGTATATGGAGTATCCTACGGAGCAAATGTTAACGAAGGAAGGGGGGGGCAAATATGACTATAACATACTCAAAGGACATCCCCGTATCTCTAATACCAGAGTTATGAGCCTCCAAAGTTTAGTGTAATGTTAATTCTATGGAGGAGATGTTTATGTCTTACCACGTTTCAGAACGCCATAAGCTGCCGTATTGGTGTGTTTCAGCTTTCCTTCTGCATTTAACCCACCAGTATGGCCGTATAAATTATCTCACAAATCTTATCTTCTCCCCCAAGCAAAAGCTCTACGATGCTAATATGAAAAAACGCAATAAAAGACAGAAATATAATCCGGAAGAGAAGTTTAATTTTCTAAAAAATCTAGTAAAAGAGTTTCACGAAACTCCAAAGCAAGGTGAATAATATTTATTTACCTTGTTATTTGGAATGCTATAATTTACACTAAATTCCTTGACAACTCTAGATGCAAAAGAACAAGTTCTGGCAAATCTAAGCAATTTTGCATATGATCCAACCAATTTCAAGTTTTTAAATGATTTGAAAAGCGATGTTACTTTTCACACGTTTCCTGTTGAACCTGAACTGCGACAACATTGGCTGAAAAACATCGCTCGAAAGGATTTCGAACCGGCCAAGTAACGCTTAAGGCTGATTTACATGGTTTCTAAAAATCTGCTTGTGCGTGAACTTTTTGCTAGTGACAGAGCTTGAGATTTTTTTATTTACGTTTTTACAGGCCCAAGCGCAAGCTTCAAGCTTTTTGATTTACATGCTTTTAAAAATATATTTTAAGATATAACTTGAAATTGTTCAGATTTTCGTTAGGCCTAATGTTTCAAACTCTTCTTAAGCCTAATGTTTCAAACTCTTCTTAAGCCTAATGTTTCAAACTCTTCTTAAGCCTAATGTTTCAAACTCTTCTTAAGCCTAATGTTTCAAACTCTTCTTAAGCCTAATGTTTCAAACTCTTCTTAAGCCTAATGTTTCAAACTCTTCTTAAGCCTAATGTTTCAAAATTTTGCTAAGCCTAATTTTTCAAACTCTTGCTAAGCCTAATTTTTCAAACTCTTGCTAAGCCTAATGTTTCAAAGTTTCGCTAAGCCTAATTTTATAAATATGTGTTTGGCCTAATTATTCAAATATTTGTTTGATATTCATAACGTCAATTCGGTACATTTGCCATTTCAAAGAGGCCTAATATCCAGTTAAAATTTTCTCAAAATGATTAAAAACGGAAATTTCATTGATGGCGGTAGCTTTTTTTTTGGCGCTTGCTAGAAAAAAACCAAATTCGTTTTGGTTGCGGATTGAGCTTGTTAAAAACCAAACCAAGGAACAAGCGAAGCTACAAGCAGTCATGTAAATGGCCGAGCTTGAGCTTGTGCAGAAAAGATTTCAAATATTTCAAGCAAAATCCTGTTTTTACGAGCTACAAGCGCGCATGTAAATGAGCCTTTAGGGTTTACAGGGAAATAAATTTAATTGCTTGTATCTTATTTTCTACTGAAGATGGATGCGTACGTGGTTCCACTTTGAAATTACTTTATACGCTCTTTCAAATAGAAAATAACAAATTAGCTAGGAATTTTACTTAAGGAATATATTTTATTTAAAAGAAAGACGCTAATCATTATTTTTGTAAATAGGTGGAGGCAAAATCGGTTGAACACGTTAAAAAACTCAATAAATAAAAATAAAATAATTTAAAAATAAAATAAAATAAGCTAATCATTATTTTTGTAAATAGGTGGAGGCAAAATCAGTTGAACATGTTAAAGAACTCAATAAATAAAAATAAAATAATTTAAAAATAAAATAAAATAAGCTAATCATTATTTTTGTAAATAGGTGGAGGCAAAATCGGCTGAACACGTTAAAAAACTCAATAAATAAAAATAAAATAATTTAAAAATAAAATAAGCTAATCATTATTTTTGTAAATAGGTGGAGGCAAAATCAGTTGAACATGTTAAAGAACTCAATAAATAAAAATAAAATAATTTAAAAATAAAATAAAATAAGCTAATCATTATTTTTGTAAATAGGTGGAGGCAAAATCGGCTGAACACGTTAAAAAACTCAATAAATAAAAATAAAATAATTTAAAAATAAAATAAAATAAGCTAATCATTATTTTTGTAAATAGGTGGAGGCAAAATCGGCTGAACACGTTAAAAAACTCAATAAATAAAAATAAAATAATTTAAAAATAAAATAAAATAAGCTAATCATTATTTTTGTAAATAGGTGGAGGCAAAATCGGCTGAACACGTTAAAAAACTCAATAAATAAAAATAAAATAATTTAAAAATAAAATAAAATAATTTAAAAATAAAAATAATTTAAAAATAAAAATAATTTAGAAATAAAAATAATTTAGAAATAAAAATAATTTAGAAATAAAATAAAATAATTTAAAAATAAAATAAAATAATTTAAAAATAAAAATAATTTAAAAATAAAAATAATTTAAAAATAAAAATAATTTAAAAATAAAAATAATTTAAAAATAAAAATAATTTAAAAATAAAAATAATTTAAAAATAAAAATAATTTAAAAATAAAAATAATTTAAAAATAAAAATAATTTAAAAATAAAAATAATTTAAAAATAAAAATAATTTAAAAAAATAATTTAAAAATAAAAATAATTTAAAAATAAAAATAATTTAAAAATAAAAATAATTTAAAAATAAAAATAATTTAAAAAAATAATTTAAAAATAAAATAAAAGTAAGCTCCAAATCTTCCAGGAGCCTTACAATAAAAATAAATTAAAAATAATTTAAAATTAATTTAAAAAAAATAAAAGTAAGCTCCAACTCCTCCACGAGCCTTACAATAAAAATAAATTAAAAATAATTTAAAAATAAAATAAAAGTAAGCTTGCAAGATGACGCCTGGCTCTATTCCATCGCCGCTCATCGTGAATGTTTTCCCGGACGAAGTTTGTCCGTACGCGAAGATGGTTCCGTTGAAGACTGAGTTGACCACGTCTTTGCACAACTCCTTATAAACATCCAAGTTGCTTTCCACGTCGGAGAAGACGCGATCTGACAGAGTTTCATCGTCAAAAACGAGTCCCTCCCTCGCTTACCATCCAAGCCACGCTTACCAAAAACATACTGCGTCCCAGGAATGAGGCAATCGTTGGAATCCAGTTGATGAATCTCATTGCGCGGATTTACTTTCCAATTAACGGAAACGTTGCTGTTTTCTCCCTACGCAAAGTTTAATAGTTAAAGGGGGGTTCCACGATCTAACTAGGTCGGACTGTTAGGAGTTGACGCTTAAAACATGAATGGCTGAAAGCGCGACTCTCATTTGGTTAGAAAGAAACTAAAATAACAAAATTGGGAGCTTTCAGTTGGAGGAGGAGCCGAGTCTCGTGACAAAATTTACGCTGCCATATTGGTGGGTTTAAAGCGAGAACGAAGCTGAGACCACCCAATATGGCTACCAGAACAGCGGTAAGACTTGGGAGTGTGTGACGTACTACCAACGCCTACGTTATCAGGGTAAAAACGGCTAAATTTTAGCTCGCACATTCAAAATACAGTTTTATCAATAAATATCATTTATTCAAGGTTAATTATAGGATAATTTGTTAAAGTTATGATGCGTAAATTAATTAAAATATATATTTTCCATGTTTTTCTATATTTTACCCTTCATATTATAGGTTGGGTTATGTTATATTTTTAGATATATCGTGGCTAGGAAGAAGGAACTGGTGGGGTTTTTATGGCTATGAAAATATCGATTAAAATAGTTTCCGCGACTTAAATGTAATTAATTATCATATAATTAACATCAAGAAATTAATTGGAAAAACTGTATTTTGATTAGTGGTCTGAGATAAAACTTGATAATAACAAAAACAGGCGCGCATTTAGCAGCACATCATAAAACCTTTCTGAATTTAGCACGCGTTGTATTGAAGACGAAGAACACTAACTTACCTTTCTATTATCAAGACAGGATTGCGGTCGTCCTTCTACCAAGGCTTCTACTCGCTATTAAACTCATGCAGAGGCTGCAGCAGAGCACCCAAAATAAATCTTCGCTTTGACGACGCCATAATTAAACTTAACTTTATTAATTAAATATTCGGCAAAAATATTTTTATAGTAAATTTCACACGTCAAATCGATAACTAAACTCTATCACGACCGGTTTGCCGTTTTTATATTCAATCGCCTCCGAATGCGCGTGGCTTCAAAGAGAGTATAGGGGAGGAGTGGAAAGAGGGGCAAAACTTGTCTCGCTTTTCTACCGCGCATCTTCAATGCGCAGTACCGAGGCATTTCCGTTTGAGACATTAAATGGTATCGTAGGTGGCGCTATTGAGCCGGAAACTCCCTCGTACCGCTAGCCTTGCCGCTAGTATAATTTAAGCGAGACATAACTATTTACGCTTGTGGAGCGGGGGAGCTTCCACTCCTCCCTTATATTCTCTGTGGTGGCTTTCGCGAATCTTATTGGTCAACAAATTTTCAATCTTTATAAATGCAGGGATGGAAATAACCTGCGAGGGAAATAAGGCCGTGGTGCAGGGCAAATGATTAATGATCAGTGGCCAATGTCCCGTGTATTGTGCTTATTTCCGGTCCGGAAGCTGCGTGATCGAGTGGACCGTGCCGGTGTACAGTCTGTCTGCTTCTATCATTTTTCCTTGAAGGAGAGAGAGAGACTCCCTTATCCCTGATTTTTCTGTTTTCATTTTCTCTCTTTTTTGGCAGTCTGAGTCTGAGCACGTGGTCCGAGTCTGCCGTCTGCATCTGTCAGTGACAGTCACCAGCGCAACTTCATTTTTCAGCGAATTATCGTTTGACATTTTCGATTATTACTTCTTTTTTGCGCGTGTATTTATTAATTTTCAGACACAATTTTAGTAGCCATCGGTTTCTTTAAAAATTTAAATCAAGAATAAAATCTTGATCAGATTTTTCAAAAATTTTTACACTAAGCCTTGGATTTCTTGAAGTTCTTTAAACTTAGTTCTAGTTGCAGTTTGTACGCCAGTGTTTCCGACTTTGAAAACATGGCAGTTAAAGGCGCTACCCTTCATGGATTCTATGGAGATTTTGGATTTTGTTGGCTGCAAACGTCATAAAGTAAAAACCAGACCTTTTTTGCGAAACTGAACTCAATCTCATAGCGCTTTTAATATTTGCAGACGATACATGATTTTAGAACAGCTTATTCTATTAAATTTGCTCCTGGTTTGTTCAAAATTCGAGCTCAGCTATATTTAATATTTTTACTAAAATTAAAAAATTCCATAGCTATATCTCCGGCGCGAGTACGTAAATGTTTCCGGCGAGTACGTCAATTTTTCACAGTCCCCCCCCCCGGCTTATTTTGCAAGATTGAGTGCAGAATGCGTTAAGCAGATAGCGGCTTCAATGAGGGTAAGTGAGTGGATTTTGAAATTTTCAAAAATTTTTTTAACCAACTTGCGGCGGCCAAATAATTTTTTAACTATTTTTGTCGGACTCCCCACAGTCTAATTAACTAGAAACCATTGTTAGTTGGGTGGGTCACGTAAAGTGCAATCCTACCCCTTTTTTTGTGAAACTGAACTCAATCTCATAGCGCTTTTAATATTTGCAGACGATACATGATTTTAGAACAGCTTATTCTATTAAATTTGCTCCTGGTTTGTTCAAAATTCGAGCTCAGCTATATTTAATATTTTTCCTAAAATTAAACGTGTAATTTAGATTATTACGTTTATCGAGCGAAAGTTTTGGAGCCACTTTTATTTGAAAATCCTAACCCAAACCACCCCATGTATAAAGAATGGGTGAAGTCTGTGGGTTTAGAGTAAGAAAATAATCCTTTTACTATTGAAAATAAACGTAATAACTCGTCTTATTTGTAAAATTCTTTGATTTAGTGACAGTTTAAATTTTGATGACCTAATTAGTTTTGTAAACTTCTTCAAACTAGTGGCAAAAGCGATTGGTCCAATTTTATTGGTAAGAAGGGAAAATTTTTATAATTTAATATTAATTGCAAATCTGGGGAAATTCTATTTAAGTTGTTTAAATGCGCGTCCACCGAGTGCGAGAAAGTAGAGACTCGGTGGGTCGAGCTTATTTCGAAATGTCAAAGCGTAAAGAAGTTTCATTTGGACAAAGCCTCGAAATTAATTAAGAGATGACGCTTCATATGAGATCACAAGGTAAGGCGCAAAGTATAATAATTATAAATAATTGTGATTAAAGCTAAGGTTTTAAAGGAAATATTCAACAATATCCCGTGAAAAAGAGATTGAAACAGCCTATATCATCTGCACTTGCGTTTGTAAGTTCATTTCTCCCAATGTTTCGTTTAATGTTTTACATATCATGAACATTTTTCAGTTTTTGATGAAAATTTAAAATGTAGCGATTTAACACCGCAACAAATGGTAATTATAATACGCTTTTTGTTTTTTTTAAATAATGGCGTAACAATTTTACATTTGGTATTAGACATTGAAAGAGCGAGGTAATGATTCTTTCAAAGCGAGAGATTATGACACGGCTATTGAAACTTACTCAAAACTCATTGGAGAAAAGTAAGCGAGCGCTCCTATTCTATACTAATAAAGGGTTGCCACGGGTCAGGGAAAACCCGGAAAAGTCAGGAAATTTGAAAATGGGCTAAGAAGGTCAGGGAAAAGTCAGGGAATTTTTAAAATTTCAGCAAAGTCAGGAATTTGATTTTAGTTGGTAAAATTTCTGGGGATAAGTCTTTATTGAAAAAATAATGAAATTTGGTTCTGAAAATTCCGTGGCAACCCTGTAATAGAGCTAATCAATAACTGACTAATTAAGTGTTAAATGTTTTTAGCCAATATTGCGATATAATTGATAGCAATCGAGCTGAAGCTTATCTTCGACTAGGGAAATATGGGGAAGCCGAACTGGATGCTACGAGGGCCATTATTTTAAATCCACACATGTGCAAGGTAAATTAAGTGTCGATGGGCACAAACTAGAGGTGTGCGAGTCCCAATGTTTAGGTGTGCGAGTCCAATTGCGAACATTTAATTTAAAAATAATACCTTCGAAAAGGCGGCAAAATATCTAGAACTATCATAAGTCAGTGTGTAGAAGCCTACGATTCTAGTTCTAGGTTTAGTTAAAGTACCAACGTGGAATAGAACGCGTACTGCGCGTGGCAATACATAGTTTACAGGCGTGGAGGATTCATACCATTTGCACAAGGAGACCTGGCAACTTAGAGTGTAAAATAGCAGACGATTTTACACTCTAAGTCGCTTGGTCTCCTTGTGTTAGTGGTAGGAATCCTCCACGCCTGTAAACTATGTATTGAATCCTTTGCTAACCTAGTGTAACTGCGCCTGCACTGACAAGCGACAACGCAGCCACGGACTTTTATCGCGCGTGTCAACTAAAGCGTTGTGTAGTGACATAGCCTACTAGATCATGCCTGCTAAATGCATGATCGAGTGGTCTATGGTACTTACTGAAAGACGTCGTAATCTTGACCCCTCGCGAAGAAATGGACTAACCCGACAAAAATTAAACTAGGCCTAGTTTAAAGAAAAATGAGACTCGCATAGGGGAAAAATGAACTCGTTGAGTAGTGTTACTGAGCTACTACTAAGTACTCAGACTCGGACTCGCGTGTGAATGATGCGAGTACTCGCGCAAGCCTAGCGCAAACCAATCTGAGATTGGTATCAGTCACTGATATTACATTTAATATCAGATTTTTACGTTGCAGTGACATCAGCTGGTAATCGTCATATTTTTTTTTTCTTTTTTTAAGCTTACAAAAAACTGGCATTAGCCTATGAAGGGCAAAGAAAGTTGGATCAGGTCTTTGTCACTGTGGGAGAAAGTGAAGAACTTTGTCCCGATTTAGGAACATGCCGTTATCATGTGGATATTCTTCTTTATTCACGTACTCTTCGCGAAAAATGTAATTTGGTTTTCTTTATTAGAACTGTTCACGAGCCGCCAGGTTCTACTTAAATTTGGATATTTAAAATTTTTCAGTGATGTCTTCCGGTAGAAGTTTTCCTGAGAACGATGAAGTATCTAAAAATGTCCCGTCTTCCATGCCTGAATTAATAGACGATTCGGACGAAGGTGAAGGAAAGCCAGCGCTTCCCAGAGATAAATCGCTACCACTTCTTAAGCTAGCTCTGGAAGATATCTCGAAAATTTTTGCCCAAATAGTTCTACAAGATAAAGCCCAAGCGGTCCTGGAAGATAAAGCCCAAGCGGTTCTGGAAGATAAAGCCCAAGCGGTTCTGGAAGATAAAGCCCAAGCGGTTCTGGAAGATAAAGCCCAAGCGGTTCAGGAAGATAAAGCCCAAGCGGTTCAGGAAGATAAAGCCCAAGCGGTTCAGGAAGATAAAGCCCAAGCGGTTCAAGAAGATAAAGCCCAAGCGGTTCAAGAAGATAAAGCCCAAGCGGTTCAAGAAGATAAATCCCAAGCGGTTCCGGAAGATAAATCCCAAGCGGTTCCGGAAGATAAATCCCAAGCGGACCCGGAAGATAAAGCCCAAGCAGTTCTACAAGATAAAGCCCAAGCGGTCCTGGAAGATAAAGCCCAAGCGGTTCTACAAGATAAAGCCCAAGCAGTTCTACAAGATAAAGCCCAAGCGGTCCTGGAAGATAAAGCCCAAGCGGTTCTGGAAGATAAAGCCCAAGCGGTTCTGGAAGATAAAGCCCAAGCGGTTCTGGAAGATAAAGCCCAAGCGGTTCTGGAAGATAAAGCCCAAGCGGTTCTGGAAGATAAAGCCCAAGCGGTTCTGGAAGATAAAGCCCAAGCGGTTCTGGAAGATAAATCCCAAGCGGTTCTGGAAGATAAATCCCAAGCGGTTCCGGAAGATAAATCCCAAGCGGACCCGGAAGATAAAGCCCAAGCAGTTCTACAAGATAAAGCCCAAGCGGTCCTGGAAGATAAAGCCCAAGCGGTTCTACAAGATAAAGCCCAAGCAGTTCTACAAGATAAAGCCCAAGCGGTCCTGGAAGATAAAGCCCAAGCGGTTCTGGAAGATAAAGCCCAAGCGGTTCTGGAAGATAAAGCCCAAGCGGTTCTGGAAGATAAAGCCCAAGCGGTTCTACAAGATAAAGCCCAAGCGGTTCTACAAGATAAAGCCCAAGCGGTTCTACAAGATAAAGCCCAAGCGGTTCTACAAGATAAAGCCCAAGCGGTTCTACAAGTTAAGCCCAAGCGGTTCTACAAGTTAAGCCCAAGCGGTTCTACAAGATAAAGCCCAAGCGGTTCAGGAAGATAAAGCCCAAGCGGTTCAAGAAGATAAAGCCCAAGCGGTTCAAGAAGATAAAGCCCAAGCGGTTCAAGAAGATAAAGCCCAAGCGGTTCAAGAAGATAAAGCCCAAGCGGTTGAAGAAGATAAAGCCCAAGCGGTTGAAGAAGATAAAGCCCAAGCGGTTGAAGAAGATAAAGCCCAAGCGGTTGAAGAAGATAAAGCCCAAGCGGTTCAAGAAGATAAAGCCCAAGCGGTTCCGGAAGATAAATCCCAAGCGGTTCCGGAAGATAAATCCCAAGCGGTTCCGGAAGATAAATCCCAAGCGGACCCGGAAGATAAAGCCCAAACAGTTCTGAAAGAAAAGTCATTAGAAAATGCCCAAGCACTTGAAGCTTTGTTGCTAAAATGTCCAAGCGTTTGAAAAAGCCCAAATTGTTCTTGAAGTGGGAGAGTGTAAAGAAGATGAAGAACAAGATGTTCCTTGCAATAACAATACAGTGACGTTATTGAAATCATTCAGAAACAAAACTAAACGAGGATCAGAGTTCTTATTGGCTAATAACGAATGTAGCGCCGTGGAAGAGTACGAAGAAGCTCCAACTATCGCGGACTCATTGGTTAGTTAAACTTCTTATTTACTTAAGTTAATTTTTTGAAACTTGGGAATTTTTTCTTTACAAAAAAGATTTGCTTACTTTAAAATACGCCCTTGGAATTTCTCACGCTGCTGGAGATTTTCAAGTAATTAACTTAATTAATTTAATTGTTATATTATTAATAATTATTAATTTAGAGTAATGATCATTACTTTGAAGATATTGGAAAAAACCATAATCACCATGACTTTCCAGCTGTATTTTACGCAACCGGATTGGTTCTAATCAAATTGTTTCGGTAAGTATTTTAAAAATATTTATCAGGTCGAGGGGGGAAGGGTAATTTAAGAGAATTGGCCAAAAGGGAAAAATGTGAGGGAATTTCAAAACAGGAAGCAAAACGTTATAGAATTATCTCAGAATCCTTTGTGTGACGTCACCCATGCTATTTGCCCATAAAACCAAAGCGGTACCAAACATGGCCGCCCACTGCTAAAGCTAAGCCTGTGACGTTTAACCTAGGAACTGACGTCACGAATGAGATAGCTCTATTGAATTTAATAGACCAAAATTAATGATTTTAAAAATAGGCCTAATTTGTTTGAGATTTTAGGGATTTTGTTAGGGATTTTAAAATAGGCCTAATGTGTTATGAATTGTAAAATAGGCCTAATGTGTTAGGGATTTTTAAAAAGGCCTAATGTGTTAGGGATTTTAAAAGTAGGCCTAATATGTAAGGGATTTTAAAAGTAGGCCTAATGTGTAAGGGATTTTAAAAGTAGGCCTAATATGTAAGGGATTTTAAAAGTAGGCCTAGACGAAGTCTCCCATCCGTTAGATATTTTAAAAGTAGGCCAAAGATGTTACCAGATTTTAAGAATAGGCCAAAAATTAAAAGGGATTTTTAAAACAGGGCAACTAGGTCAGGAATGTTAAAAATGGGCCTTGAATGTCTGGGGATTATTAAAGGGCATGCGAATTAAAATTTCATATCATATTTTACCACGAAAGTGGTATTACGTTACACTTTCGAGTCTCTACTTTCAAAATATCAAGTTTTTAATATAATTGAACCATAGTTTTTATAATTTTAAAATCCATTGAAAAATCACGAAAACTCAATCTCGATAAATCAACAATTTGGTCTTGTCGAGCTTGTTCGCCAATTTTATGACAACACTATGACGCGAGGAAAAAAAGCGCGGGAATCATATACGCGTCTCGATCTTCTCGCCAGTCTAAACTCTGGGTCTGATAGCGGAGAGAGTGGCACCATCTCACGTGAAAAATATATCTGTGACGTCAGACTACGGGAAACGTTTTAGCCTTTCTTAAAACGTGGCCTACGTTAATCAAGGCCTGTGCGCGGCGCCGATTTTTATTTTTTGTTTGGCAATTTAAGTTGCCAAATTCTCTCACCTGAGGCGCTATTAGCTGGATGGCAGCCCATAGAGCCCCATACTAAGCGACTAAACAACCAATGTTAAGCTTACTTCCCCCTTTTCAGCCCCGAAATGGAGGGGGGCTGTGAAAAATACCGAGTCAAATCCCGGAAAACGCTAGCGCCATCTAGACAAAATAAGACGTTAGCTGCTTCAGTCTTTAGAACGTTGAATCCCCTATATGACCCCAACTATCCGGTTTGCTACTATCTTCCGCTAGATGGCGAATTAACAAGTATTTTTCAACCTTCTCCCTCTGCCATCCGTCCTTCAGTATTGGTTCGTCCATGTGTTCATTTTCTCGCGCTCGGAATTTTAAATACTCATTTTCGCGCGCGTTTCGGTGCAGCCATCAATGCGATCTCGCGGTAAAGTAGGGAGAAAATAAGAAGTCGCGTTTCTTAAAAGTCGCCCCCTTCGAAGCCATCGCGCACAGGCCTTCATTAACGTAGGCAACGCTTAAAAAGAGGATTTCAAATCATTTCATTATTGCAAAATAACCAGAAATCGGAGAATTAAAAGCTTGATATTTTTGAATTCACAGAAATTAATTCTATCTTTTGTTTTATGAATCAGAGGTTGTTTTTCAAACGAACCTTGTCATTCGCTTTAAAATGGCCCATGACATTAACATCATTTGGTGTATCAGGGGAAAGTACAGGGAAATGTCTGGGAAAAAGCAGCTAGGAATTTGGAAGTGGAATTATCAGGAAACTCTCTTATCTAATTTTTAACGCGTATTTTTAATTTCTCAGTTTTGACGAAGCGCTTCTACCTCTAAAACATTGCCAGGAACTGATTAAAAACGTTTCAGTCTTAAAGCAATACGATTGGCCAGACGAAACTTCAATCAAGGAGAGACTCGAGGTTAGTTCTCATTTCTAGGTATAAATATATTTCTACGCTGGCTTGGAATAGTTATAATGGTATTTGTCACGCTTTAGGAAAAAACTAATCAACAAATAAACCATTATAGTATTCTAGCGTAAAAATAAACACGGGTAAAAGTTAAATAGAAAGTCCAACAAACAAACATTTTATAGCTTCGTTTTCAAATATGGCCACGGGAATGAGTAAAGGCGTGTTTTCAATCAAGATTTTTTGAACAAAAATTAAGCTTTTGTTTCAAAAGTAGCAGCGGAAAGCCGAAGCAAAAAATCTTGGTGTTTTCAAACAAGCTTCAAATTCAGCTTTGCGTCTTTTCAGGCTTTAAACCTTAGAGAAGCAGATATCTAAATGAGTTTGATATTTGCTTCTCATTTTGTTTAAGCGCTAGAAGTGTCGTCAATCTTGATTCACCAATTAGATTAAAGCATACAGTCTCCATGGTTACAACTATCTGCGTGTTTTTTACATTAAAGGCAGCTAGTGTTTCGGCGCGTTCAGTTTTGCTACGGGTTTAGGACTTTTTTCGAAAAGAAAATGACGTCGACACACATGAAAATGTAATTTATAAATAAGTCACGCCCACTTGTAATTTTTTATTCATTTGAAGCTTGTTTGAAAACGATACGAGTTTCAGCTTTTCCATTTCAATTTTTTATCTTCGAAAGCCCGTCAAAAGTTCCCAAAAAAGCCAAGTTGATTGAAAACGGGCCTTTACATTAACCAGGGTTAGTTTCAATTTAATTATTTATTATCATTTTAATTAGGGTTTTAGGTAATGCACGTCGCGTCTTAGGGGAAGGGAAAATTGCTGCACTTACCAAGTAAAAGGCGCAATTAGGTTATTCTAATTTTAGTTTCACAAATCATTGTTTAAAGGTATGTTCATGTACGTTGTTGGAGTTAATTAGTGTTTGAATTCTAGTTTATCAAGGTCACTTGAAATATCAATTTGAAGCACTGTTTTAAATAGAGTTGCTACGGGTCAGGAAATTTGAAAATTGACCCAAAGGTCGGGGAATATTAAGAATTTCAACAAAGTCAGGGAATTTGATAAAAGTTTGTTAAAATCTCCGCGTTTATGTGACGTTTTAAACGCCGTTTTAGCGAGATCACACGTGACCAGGCACTGAAATCGAGGAGTGTGAAATCTGCTGTGTTTTACGTTAAATATTAATATTCGATTTAATCGAATTTGTTCTCTTTATCTTATATTTAGAGCAATAACAATTTGGCCTAAAAATATCAGGGAAAATCTTATAAAAGGGTTAGGGAAAAGCTGGAAAGTCAGGGAATTTGAATGTGAAAATATCAATTCAAAGTGCTGTTTAATGTTAGGGTCGAGTGCGTTGGGGACGATGAATAGAGTCTGTATTTTTTCTGGTGTATCAAGGTCTTTTGGAACATCAATTTGAAGGGCTTTTTAGACTGGACTTTGTATCTGGTAATATTTAGATACGCAAAGGTCACAATCGAGATACGTTAGATTAGGTTTAGGGGTGTGCGGGTAGTGATTTTTCAATTTCGAATCGGGTTCGGGTAATCAAAAATATTGTTTTCGGGTATCGGGGCGGGTACCCGAATTTTTGTCGGGTATTCGGGTAATTAGGCTTAGCCGAAAAATGGTTGTCGGGTATAAAAAGTTAAGACAAATAGTTATCGGGGTGGGTACCCAAATGTTTTTCGGATAATTAGGGTTAAATAAATAGATACTTCCTTCAAAAATTCCTTTCAGTACAATATTTTTACAGTTATATCTGAATTGAAGTCAATTTTAGGTTCTTCAATGTATTATATTTTTTAATTTATTTCTTTGCGATGCTTTCTCTAACTTTTGGTTCCGCTTTCTCCTTAACTCTTAGTCTTATTTCAACACAGAATACTGGCAATGGGATGATATAGGTGTGTCGCGCTGCGTGCGGTGATTCTAGTCTTTCTCAGAAAGAAACTATCACCTTACGTGAACCATATTTTACCTTGAAACAGTGTTTCCAGGCATTTCTTCATTCTTAAAAATTCCGATTCTTTTTAAACTGGACAGTGGGTGGTCCTCTTTCACCTCTGATTCCTATTTTCGTACCCGCGAATAACCCGACAACCGTTTCGGCTTGACACGGGTAATGGGGGGGAGTATTTTTTACTACCCGAGTAGTTTCGAATAGTTGGAAAAGTCATTGTCGGGTATCGGGTCGGGTACCCGCCCCGATACCCGAACGGGTAATCTTCGGGTATCGGGTACCCGCACACCCCTAATTAGGTTTCATTTAATGCGTAATTTCATTGAGGTCATAGTGCCTTAATTTTCATAAATTCGATTTGTGGTGAGCCCTAATTTGTATAATTTAGCGGCTAATGTAACTTAATCTGAAACTGTCAATACTATCAAAAGTATATAGAATAAAAACGAAAAGTACACTTTAATTGAAATTAGCTCGCGCCATGTAATATGAGAAGCCCTCCATTTTTCCAGAATAGTGTTGACCCCCTCAGCTGCGTATGATTACCTTCCCGACCTACCATAGGGAAAAAGCAATGAATAGGCTCATAAAATAGCATAGCTATAGTACCAAAAATGAATGTTCGGATCGCTAGCTTCATGTACTACTTTCTCTAAATCTATGACATAAAGGTCTTCCCTAATTGGTTAATTCCTGTAGGCGGTTGAGCGGAGGGTAGTTTGATTCTCAGTTTACATATCGTCTACAGTCAAAGGCAGGGAATTGTTAATGAAGGGTACTTTTTGTTTTTATATCTATATACTTTTGATACTATTGGGCCAGGCAATCTGGTTTCCGTTTTAACACGAAACATCTTTTTTTCGCGTCGATTGCCTTCCAATAATCCTAAATAATTTCTTTATAGGAAGAGCTTTCCGAGCTAATATACAAGTGTCGTTACGCTCCGAAACCTGACGCAGTTTGTCGTTTAAATTCTTGTCCCTACACTAGCAACATCTATAACACTGACCCCAATATCAGAGGTTGCTACCAATTGTTTTGCACTGGAAATTGCCACGTGGAATATCATTTTCAATGTTGGAGGCGTGTTCGAGACGAAATGGGCAAAACTGAAAAAGTAAGGGAAACGTCTGACGAGGTCGACCAACATCAAACTTTCTCTTTTAAAAAAAAATATTAATCTTCGCAGGATTTTTTGGATAATTCTTGCCCTACACCCGACTGCGAAAACGTAGTTTACCTAATCCAAATTATTTCCAAAAATGGCGAAATTCAAAATACCGTAAGTAATCTATATCTAACCACAAACTTCACCAAGGCTTAAGCGGCAAGGCCTAGTGACGTTTAAAATAAAACGTTTCATTTAAAATATGATCTCTAACGAGCTAGTCTAACCTCAGACCACCAAACTCATGGACTGGAGACAGCTACTCCTCAAAAAAAAAAAAAAAAAATTGCGCGAATTTTCCTTGGGTTTGGTGAAAAACTTCCAACATCCGCCGCCACAGCGCTAGTGTCAGGCGTTGATCTAAGCAAATCTAGCTTCAGTTGCCTATTCATGGGTCAGGTGGTCAGTGTTTCCACTTTGCGGCGAAAAAGTCCGTTTTCGGCGAAAATCGAGTCTCTGAGCGCCAAAATATTGAAGAGCGGCGAAAAGGCGAAAATGCGGCGAAAACCTTATAAAACGGCGAAACAAGCGGCGAAAACTTTATTTAGATTTTTTATGGTTCTGTTCGTTTCATCACACATTTTTCTTTAGTTTTTGTAATATCTAGTAATATCTATAAAAGCCCCATCAAACAATTTTTCCTATGTAAAAGCGCGTATCAGGAATTTTCGGCTTTTTAGCTCGAAAAACAAAAGGAGTCAGCTTTTAACATGACCATTTTTTGACCCTTATTTTAAAAAATTTGGTTCATATTTCTTGAAATTTAAATGAGATGTGAAAATTAAAAGCGAAAATTTCTGATTCGGGTTTTACATAGCGTTTGCAGCCCAAGTCCTATAGAGTGGGCTGTGGTTGGACCAATAAAAAGAGAAAAAATTAGGGGATTTTTTGCGGCGAAAATCTACTATAGATGGGGCGAAAAACAGCACTTTTGCACCTAAAATGGGCGAAAATCCTAACCTTCGAGTGGAAACACTGCAGGTGGTCTGAGGACCGTCTAACCACTAACTTCACCAAGGCTTAACTGGCAAGGCCTAGTGACGTTTGATTTAAAATATGATCTGTCTAACCACTATATTAACTATGGGGGTGCGAGCGCTGGATTTTCAGTTTCGAGCCTTGAAATTTTTTTCTTATGGAGCTCTCGATCTTTAAGGTTTAGTCAAAAATCGGGTTTCGAGCCTTATCGAGCTTTCAAGTTGGTGAAAATCAGATTTCGAGCCTAAAAAATGTTCTTCTTTTTAGATAAGACGACTTTTGATTATTCTAGCAAGTTTCAGAAGGAACTAATTGCCTTTAACCTTATGCTAAGTTTGCTAAGACAGAATCACGAAAATAAATAAAAACAAGTATCAAACAGCCTTTAGTTTTTTGTCGGCGGGAAAAATGGCGCCGATTTCCTCCAACAACGCTGCTTACGTAGGATGATTGAATAATTTCTTTGCCTTGCATCATGCGCATCATGCGTGCTTCGAATAACTCAAACTAAGAGCCAATCAAAAGTCGTCTTATATATCGGACCTGGTTCTGTGTCACACCATTTCAAGAGCTAATAAGAATTAAGCTTACTTAAAACCCTTCGCAGATTTTATAGGTAGGATTTCGCGCATCCAGGGTTTTTGAGAGATGGTTGGGAATTCAATTTTGGCTACTCGGCTCGATCGAGTACTCGAACCTTTTCGAGCACTCGCACATGCCTAATATTAACTAAGGCTAAGTGACATATTTGTTTTTTTTTTTAGTTTGAAAGCGCTATTCATGGAGAGGAAGACGGAGACTCGAAGTATTAAGAAGCGTAAAAAACTCGAGAAAGTAAAAAAGCCGTTGAAGGATGGTGAGAAAGAAGCTCAATATGATCCCGAAGATGAGGATGAAGATGATCAACATAACCCTAACGCCACTGAGTGGAAAGATGTTCCAACGGAGACCACTGCTGAAAAGGAAAATATTCCCCTTAACAACGAACATTAACCAAATCAAATCATTTATGATTGTAAGTTTACTATTTTTTGTTTTTACCTTACTCCCACTGATGAAATATGTAAATTAAGTCCTGAAATTAGAGCCCAATTTAGGTGCATTAGTATTACCATTAGTTTATAAGTAGAGGTGTGCGGTTAACCGTTTCAATCGAATAATTCGATCGAATACCGAACCGAATTATTCGATAAGCCCATTTTCACTATTCGATACGAATATCGAATGCCGACCTGACTTTTCGGTTAAGTTCGACAAAAGAAATATAGGTCCTAGGCACAAGAGAGACCCACCTTATTTTAAAAATTATCATTCCAATTTAATTTGTCTCCAATCAAAAACTACCCTCATGTGCCTAGGAAAATTTTAAGAAACACTTGGCCCATAGCCGACTTGTATTAATAAAGGCCTATAGGTGATCCTCGGTTTTTTTTCTGATATTGGCAATGGCCGTAGTGATCTGCCGCCGCTAGATGTCGTTCTTAGGGGGAAAATTTTGTGGCGGGAAATTCAAAACGAAGGAAAATGCCAATAGGAGAAAGCTTACTTTTTGCCTTGAGGTTGGGTTTTTTTTGAAATAAAGTAAGGCAGTTTGTTTTAGAAGTAATACATTTACTTGATAACAATATATTTGTCTTTATCTCATTTATAGTGCGTTTAGTAAAGTATTTTTTCTACTTTTCTATCACAGTACAATGTAATACTTTCAAAATAAGTGTTTTGATTAGTACCTAACATATGAAATTTTTTGAATCACATTACAACTTTGCGTATTTTCGGGGGATCATTAGGGTTTGACAAGCTTATCTAACATAATATCACATAAATGAATATATACAGTAGGATTGAAAAAGTTTAGTAACTTAATGCGTTGTTGCATACTTTAAAATACCTAAAGTATTTTGGCGAGGTAGAAACATTAAGGGTTCTTTAACAAAGTCAGATACGAATCCTACGATGATTTATAATTTGCAATTTATTATAGTTTTGATTTGTAATTATAATTTTTTATTTGAGGTTCATATAATTTGGCCAACCCCGTGAATATGTCTATATTTACCAAAACATTACTGGCGTATTTTATGGGGGTGGATACGAAATCTGAGGGAAATACGCGCCTTAACTGCGGAAACAATTGGGTCTGGTGGGACGCTGAAAATGGGGGAGGAATAGGTATATATTAATTTATGTGATATTTTGTTAGATAAGCTTGTCAAACCCCTAATGATCAACTATGCCAAAGATATAAGTGACGTTGAAGAAACAGTCAAAACATACAAATACAAGTCGGCTATGGTTTAAGGGAGAGAACTACCGAACTCCACTACTAACTGTTAACTACTAAAGACTAATGTGAACTGCCACTCGAACTGCATGGCAACCCTGACTTTATATATCCCACGGACAGGCCTAACGCGGTATAGGGGTCGCTCAGGTAGTGCAATAGAACGCCACCTATCCGGCTATTGATAAACTATGAGTCAATAGGCCCAATGCAAAAGATTATGAGCCTGAACGGTAAGCAGGGCCGCACCTAGAGCAAATAGCGCCCGGGGCGAGAGAATATTTGGCGCCCCTAACGCAAAGCAAAAATTGCCAAAATCAGAAAACCTTACAATTAAACTTTTTAGCACTCATTTATGAAAACTTTATTTATAAAAAACTTTTCTAGCCTTAACAGCTGCAAAATCGTTGATAATATAATTATAATCCAAGCTGTTGGAAATTTTATGTTCTATACATAAAATAGCCATGTTTGAGAGCCTTTCTTGGCCTATTACGGATCTTAAGTAATTTTTAATAATTTTCAATTTACTGAATGAACGTTCACCTGACGCTACTGTCACAGGAATAGTTAAAAAAATTCTTATGGCAATTTCCACGTTCGGGTATGCACTTACAATTCCTTTTTTGTGTAGTTCATTGAGCAAGTCCAAATGGGTAGTGCTAATTAGGTTTTCAATTAATAAGGGTGCTTGAAATTTTAAACTTTCTATCTCAGAGGCAATTTCTAAGGGGTCTATGTCTTCTTTATATTTTAATGCACAATTATTGGCACATTTTTTGAGATCGGTTACACCCATTTCCAAAAGTGACTGTCCACTTAAGAACTCGAACTCTTCCGAAATAAGGTGCAGCTTGGTGAAACGCCATTCAAGCTCTGAAAGAATTTTGTCCATTACACAGTTTGATTCTCGTCTGAATTTATAAAATCGGGAAAATAGGGGGTAGTAAAAACAATTTTCGGTATGTTTCGTCGTTTAGTTTTAGTCCTTTGAGCATGGGGCATTGACCTTCTCGCCTTATCTCTGTCATCCCCTACGTCAACTGTGCGCGAGAAAGCAGCGCATAGCCACCGCGGTGTACCCTAGATTTGCCCCCGTTTTCACCACGCATGGATCACGGCTGCCTATACTGATTCTCTCTCCCTCTCTGGTAAGGCGTGTTTTCGTTCAGGAGAGAAAATAAACTTTCCATGGAAAGTTTCTAAAACCCAAGAAAGCTTTGTGTTGGGTCTCGACGAGAAAAATGAAAGGTTTTTCAGCAACGGGATAAGTTTTTATTCATCGCGTCTAAGCCAAATGAACCCATTTCGGCGCCCCCATATCTATGGCGCCCGGGGCGGCCGCCCCGTTCGCCCCTGCCTAGATACGGCCCTGACGGTAAGACACTAAAGTGGGTTTCTCTTTAACCATTTAATATGTGTGTTGTTTATGTTTTGGTGAAGGCTCATGTAGCTGATCCGCTACAAGTGTAAGTATATATTTTCATCACTTGTATAAACTAATAAATAAAAAAAATGACATTTTAACAGGCAGAATGATGTGGCTGGAATAGATATAAATATGGGATGTCCTAAAGAATTCTCAATCAAAGTAAAAAATTAATTAATAAAAAACAAATAACATTAAATAACAATACTTAAAAATTTTAGGGTGGTATGGGAGCTGCTTTGCTAAAAAATCCTGAAAAAGTAGAAAAGATTTTGACCACTCTTGTTAAAAATACCAAGATGCCAATAACTTGCAAAATCCGGTTGATTCCTTGTGTATGTTAAATTTAAATAGATACTGAAGTCAATTTTACTTATATAATGATCATTTTTAGTTAGAAGAAACTATGAAACTAGCCAAGGTCATTGAAAGCCAGCTGTTTCCGCTATAGCCATTCATGGTCGAAGAAAAGAAGAGAGACAAGAACAGAAATGAAGAAATTAAACAAATAGCCCAAATGTTAAAAATCCCGGTGATAGCAAAGTATAGAAGAAAAAAAATTCAATTTTAAATTTTTAATGCAAACTTTGAAACTTTAACCCCTTTTGTTTAAATAAAATTAGTGGTGGTTCCGGTGAAATTTATTGTTACAATGATATTAAAGAGTTTAAAGAGAGGTGTGGAGCTTCTTCCGTGATGCTTGCCAGACAAATTGAAAAAAATTGTTCCATTTTGAGACCATTGGATGAATTAATTGTTGCTTATTTAAAATTGGTATTACATTTAATTAATTGAAATAATTAAATTATAATTTATTGAAAGGCGTGTTACTTTCTAGGCTGTAGATTATGATAACCATTTTCACAATACAAAATATTGCATTCAACAAATGTTGGGTTCACTACAAGAGTCTGAACGTGGAAAAAAGCTCTTGGCCTCTCAAAGAATGGAGGAAATATGGTAAATATAATTTAAAATTTGATTTGTTATTTGTTTTTTTAAACTTTACAACAATTTTAGTGAACTATGGGGCGTGTTAGACTATTACGAAGAATACCAAAAGAATTTAAAGCTTAAAGCTCACAGCTTTCAAAATAATAGGAAACGTAAAGAAAGTATAGATGGAAATGGTAATGAAGATGAACCACCAGAAGTCTCATTAAAGAAAATGAAAACTGAACACGGATTATGAAAGCCAGATATATCAAGTAAAATAATTTTAATCCGTTTTTAATTGCATTTGAATTGACTGACTATATTTTTGGCGTAAAAAGATCAATGTTTCCAATGGAAGAATTACCTAAAACAATTTTGTTAAATTGGACGCGACAAAATAACAAAAAGCAACCTTTTTATAAGACTGTAGATATAATTTTTATTATTAAGTTAATTACAAAGATAATTAAGTGGCCAATGGAGAAAATGTTTTCATCTATGCGGTTATAGTTGGAGGCCAAAAATACTCAAGTTCATTTTAGTAAGTGCATGGTTACTTAATATTATATGAACAATTTAACATCTTTGTTTTTCATAGTGAAAAGAACAAGAAATTTGCGGAACAAAGTGCAGCCTTGGTCGCCGCTTTTGCATTGGGGTTAATTGAAAAAGACAAAATAGTTGGTTCTGCTACGGGTTTGTTAGGACATGAAGTGTAAATGTAACAAAAATGTTATTTGATAAATCACAATGGTTAAGAAGCGTTAATTATTTTGTTAAAATTTAACATTAAAGGCGGGTAGAGTCCACCATGTGTTAATTTGCTCCGCAGTCTCTTTACATCTCTGTTCAATAAGGGGTATTTCATTTAAGAATTCTTTAATAACTGGTACACATTGAGCCATTTCACGGTTCAAGTCTTTCAAACGTTTCTGATAGTCTTCTACAAATTGTCGTTGCTTTGCTTGAAAATTCTTCATTTCATTAATTAGTTGCACTTGTTGCGGACAAATGTCTCCATTGATTGCGTACATCTGTTTTTCATTAATGGCGCGTTTCATAAGGTAGTCAAAGCTTTGAACTCGAGAAACATTAAATATGTCTTTAATTTGGGACAAAAACGGATTTCGTTCAATTAAAGAGAGGTTCGTCTTTGTGTAAGGGACAACTTTATCTTTAATTTTTAGACGGGATAAATTTTCGATATCCAGTTCACAGAACGTGTGAAATCCTAGTGCCATTTTCTCCTTCCATATTTCGATAGATGTTAAGTTATTGCAAAGATTCATTTGTGTAAACATTAATCTCGCATCTTTTCGATTTTGGAAGCGTAGAACTATTTCAGCTTTCATTTTCGCATTCGTAGACAACGCGGACAATATTGAAATATGCTTTTGTCGAATCAATCGTTCAGTTTCCTCAATAATTTCCAATTTTTCATTCAAACTTGGGTTAAATTCTGAAGTTTCAATGAGATTTATTTCTTTGCGAATTGCGCTTAACTTTGTCTCCGCGTTTTTTAAGCCTATTTCGGATTTTAATAAATCAGAGATCATCTGACGTTTGGAACTATCTGAGATTAAGGCGGCCATTTTTTCTTCAAGCTTTTTCCTCCTCAAAAGTAAGGTTTCAATCTGATTACGAATCATTCTGTATTCAGAATCAATTGCTGCGTGTTTACAACGCAAAGTATGAAAGTGGTGTTGCATACACTTGTCCTCAATTTCGTGAATTAAATCGCCTTTCCCATCCCCCATTGAAGCTGCCCTTTCACCCAGATCACTCATTTGTCCTCTGATGGAAAATGCATTTCTTAATTTGGTTACATCATTAGTCGCTTCTTGGGCTCGATGGCTTAAGCATTTCATTATGGTCTTCAAGGAGATGTTTTTCTTTAAGTCAATTATTTGTGCCGTGAGAATTCTTTTATTGAAGGATTCTTCTTCGGTATTAAGCTTTCCAATAGAATGATCATAGCAAAGAGAATAAACATTCTTTTCAATCTCCATCATTAAATTTGTGGCTAAAATTTTCCGTTTTTGTACTTTTTGACACGTGCTTGCGATTGAAAAGGATTCATCGACTATTTCGTCAGGCTTTTTCAATAACTCAAAACTCTCCCGAAGATGATTGTTAACTCGCGTAAAATGTAAGGCCTTAGACTTGGTTTCTTCGGATTTGGACTCTAACATTACAGTCACGCGTTGAAGATGGCTTATTTGGTTTAAATCTTTGTCAATCTTAGATTGAAGGGTAGTTGCTGTCTTTTGCAACTCCTCAACATTAGATATTTCTCGCATTAACTCTAAATCAAGAGCCTTGGAATGTTCATTCAATTCTGACAGTTTCTTTAAAGCTTTACTAGTACAGGCGTTAATTGGACCATCTGTTTTGACTCGTTTTACGTTGTTTATTACATTTTCCCACAATTTCCCATTTACGCCTTTACTTAAATTTTGAAATACCTTGCACGCACTCGCAACAACAGGTCGAGTTGCTTCTTCCGAATATTCAAGTTCATCAAAAGCCCACTGTCCTATTTTTAGGGCTAAAGCCTCGCGAGATTCCGTCTGCGGATCTCCCTTTAAAGGTTTTCTCCGCGACATTCTAGATTAATTAAATATTTAATTGAAACTAAATGTTAACTTCAATTGAGAATAGACAACACTATCCAAGGTTGATCGTGACAGTTGACATTTTGAAAATATTAGGCGCGGAATAGGCGGGAAATCTCTTGAATGTGATAGTGATTGGCTAAATAGGTCAGGTGAACCAGTTCAGGCACGGGAGTCCGTGACCGGCGAAAAAAACCCATTGAGTTGAGAAAATTACCCCTAGGATATAAGACCCAAGTAACTATATCACGCGCTCGTGGCGCCATCCCGATGCAAACAAAAGAACTAAAAGAAAAGGCGGGAAGACCCAATTAACTATATCACGCGCTCGTGGCGCCATCCCGGTGCAAACAAGGGAACTAAAAGAAAAGGCGGGAAATTTGACTGATTTCAAGAATACATGTATTTATACATTTCTTATCTAGGCTTCGAGATGGAGACACCATCGCGTGAGAAACTTGGAAGCTGTCCGTCCGTTCCATATTTTCAAAAGTGTCCCACGTACCCCAATAGGCAAAGGCCACTCTAGTGGTAATTTTCTCAACTCAATGAAAAAAACCAACGAATGTTATGTCATAGCCATAGCCCACTGGATCA